>NW_026030252.1:74555-74899 GCF_019186545.1 Solanum stenotomum | reverse complement strand
CTGCAATTGTGGTATTGGATTGATTTCGGAGGGGATAGTGTTGGGAGGAATGTGGTAGTGGGGTTGGAAATTAGTAATTTGGTTCTGGTTGGATGTGTGGTTTAGGCGTGATTGCGAACTTTGGCCCATGAAGCGATGTTGGTAGGACATTTGGTTGTTGAATCGAGACATGGTCGATGTTTGATTTCAAAGGATGGAATATTGTAATATTTGTATAAGCTTGTGGGATTTTTCCTTGAAAGGTGGTTATAAGGTCATCAGAGTTGTGATGTATGTAGGATTTGTTCTCTGTACCATATGATTTTTTGGTCCTCTATTACTATTTATGTTACGTGTCTTGTCTA
>NW_026030252.1:0-74544 GCF_019186545.1 Solanum stenotomum | reverse complement strand
GGGGGGGGGGGGGGGGGGGGAGTTAAATTTAAAGTTTGTGTCGTAGGTAGTTGTCTGAACATTCCCATTTAGATTTTGTGAGGTACTCTTATGTAGTTCATTTACAACTAAGTGGGGGTTGACTAGGATATTGGATGAGGGAATTTGAATAGGATTAGGTTGGACTATAGGGGTATGAGTTAAACATTTCCCTGATGAAGTGTGTATGTCGACATAGGGGGCTGTACAGTTCCAATTTTCCCAGCAGTGTCTTGCTGAATTTCGTTATTAGAGTTAGGGACCTGAGGAGATTGGTGTGTGAGTGATGGTTTGGTGTTAGATTTGGGTAATTGAGGTTTCTGTTTAGAGTTGACTAGGATACTGGAAGTTTGTTGTTGGCTTTTTTTGGTCTTTGGATAGGAAACCATTGTCTAGGTGCGATCATCACTTGTCGACTGAAGATTATCTACTTCTTCCTCACTCATTTCTTCATCAATTTTGTCCATTTTTATTAGTGTTGGTGCTTTATCTCTCTAGGAGTTTAGTTTGTCTGAATAGAATTATCTTATTTATTGCTCTTTTATCCATGTAGATAATATTATGAACCATTCAGATGTTCATTCAGATAAGTCATCTTAATTTTAATGAAAATAAATGAACTCCTATAGGGGCAAAATCGTAATCCAGCTTTCAAGTTATGAGCTTCTCACTAATAATAATATACTAGTTTCTGGGAATGTGCGTTGCTCGTTTGTCGTTATTCTACAATAAAAATATTGATTTTTATCATTTAAATTTTGTTAATTTAGATAATCAAAGTGGAGCGTACATAAATTTATCGCTAAATTCAAAGCTAAGTCCTTTTGTATGTAAGTTTGACATAAAAATATAACTATTCACAAAATATAGCAAGAAAATCTTGTGTCAGATGTTGAAGGTTTGATATTTTCAATGCTTCATGGAAAAAAACCTTTTATTATATCAGAAGAACTAATATATTTTAATTACTAGACGTACGCTTTAATAATAATAAAAGAAATTGGCTATAAAAAAGATACGTGTAAAAAAGAATATTACAAAATGTCTAGGTGGTGTAACATCAAATTTATCGAAAAAATTACAAGTTCAAACGGTAAAGAAAGTACAGTAAATAAAGACATGGCATCTTTAATAAAAGACATCACATTAAAATATATAGAAAAAAATATTGTCATATTGATTGAATTACAGTTTGTTAGAAGTCGACTTGCTATAGACAAAATGTTTCATATGTATAAAAAGCTAAAATCATAAAAAAAATATAAAAAAAAGAAGAAGAAAAGAAAACATGAATATGTTAAAAATACAGATACACTATATTTCTTGAACTGTATATTAAAGGATCTGCATATAAAAAATTAAATATGAATTCTAATACAATAAAATTCAATGTAACATCTAGTCATCTTTATACTTTACATTATTTTTTGTTTTGTTTTATTTTTGCACTAATTTTTGTCCCTCTCTATAATAGTTGAGTACATGAACTTTCTACACATTTGAGATTACATATATAAAAAAAAAAGTACAACACGTTGTTTTAAAAAGATAAATGATTATCAAACAGTGAAGAAGACATATATAACTATTAATATTTAAAATAGAAGTCTTAAATCAATTGATTTTAAAAGGGAGACTATAATAGTAAGTACTTTCATAGTATGATAAGGTAAAGAAGAAGGAAACAACATATTTGCAGAATCCAAAACCATAAGAACACATGAGTATGGGGAGAGAAGAAGATAGTTGAAGCTACACATGCATTTTGAAAAGATGTTTAATCTTTCACATTAGGATATGAATCATAATGTGATTGTCTCTGCACGTAGAACGATTGAAGTATGAAAAATGAAGATAATGACATATTGACATTCATTTCTGAAGAAAAGGAGATAAATGAGGGATATAATTTACCAGGAGGAGTTAATTTAGCATTAGTATGACACCAAATTCTTATAATATATCCTTCAGTAATACTCTTCAACTTTTTAAAAATAAAATCAGTAGAATAGAACGTCCTCCTTCTATCATAATATCTCACAAAGGTTCTTCTTGTCTAACTCTCGCCATCTATTTTACAGGGATGTTGTTAGAGTCACGGAGCGAACAAATGGAGCGAGCACTGACAGACTTTGTCGATCACACAAGCACCTTTTAGCAAACAATGTCCTGTTGTGCCGATCACAGAGCCAACCTCCACCTACCACTATTGAGAGGTAATTTCTCACAAATTTCCTAAATTAGTTTGGCAACACCGATCATTGGTAGCATTAATAATCATTCTTTTAATATTTGATCAATAAAATATGGCATGCCATCTTATTTTTTCTACATGAACTCATGAATGATGATTGTGCATAAGGAAAACACTTGTCTGGGATTAGAAATTTCAGATTTGGAACGAATTTGCAATAGATAAGTTAGAAGATCCATACGTAGTAGATAGATTTCGATGCGAAGGTAATGTACTTGCCAAAGTGGAGGATGTAAGACAGATGCTTATAAGAGTAATAGTTGCAGAAGAGTAATGTACTTGCCAAAGTGGAGGATGTAAGACAGATGCTAAAAGAGTAATAGTTGTAGAGGAAGTAAGACAACCGCTAAAAGAGTAATAGTTGTAGAGGAAGTAAGACAACCGCTAAAAGAGTAATAGTTGCTATTTATGTTACATGTCTTGTCTAAAGTCATGGGGAAAGGGGGAAGGGGGGGGGNGGGGGGGGGGGGGTTAAATTTAAAGTTTGTGTCATAGATAGTTGTCTGAACATTCCCATTTAGATTTTGTGGGGTACTGTTATGTAATTCATATACAACTAAGCGGGAGTTGACTAGGATATTGGATAAGGGAATTTGAATAGGATTTGGTTGGACAATAGGGGTATGAGTTAAACATTTCCCTGATGAAGTGTGTATGTCGACGTAGGGGGATTGGGGTGTGAGGTTCTTTTTTCCACTTGTTCAGGACCTGCTAGTAATGCGGAAAACTCTGAGACCAAATTTTGAACTGTACTTTGCCGTCCTTTTTGCTATGAGATGGAAGCTTGCGACGTGTCGTTGCACAGAACAATTGTTTTCTTTGGCTGTACAGCTTCAATTTTTCCAGCAGTGTCTTGCTGAATTTCGTTATTAGAGTTAGGGACCAGAGGAGATTGGTGTGTGAGTGATGGTTTGGTGTTAGATTTGGGTAATTGAGGTTTCTGTTTAGAGTTGGCTAGGATACTGGAAGTTTGTTGTTGGATACTGGAAGTTTGTTGTTGGCTTTTTTTGGTCTTTGGATAGGAAACCATTGTCTAGGTGCGATCATCACTTGTCGAGGGATTCTAAGTGCCGATGTTATTTTTGTTTGTGTTGGATGAGGTTGGAATGTCATTTGGTTATTTCGGACAAACAAACACAAGTTGGCCTAGACATCCACATAGTGTGCATAGGGGATTTGAGGACTCATAATATATTGTTTGGAGATGTGTACCTAGGAGTATGTCTCTAGGGAGTGATATACATGGCCTTGCATATCGTCCCCGGGAAGCATTTATAGTGGCTGTATCTATTTTTAGGACTGATCCTATTTTAGAGCCTATTTGATGGAGTATTTCTAGACCATAGTATTCCGAAGGTAGTTCGGGCAGACGTATCCAGATAGTAGAGTAATTAATGTAAGCCTTCAAAGGATTGAACTTGGGTTCCCATATGCGAACAGAATCAAAATGTGGTCCGATGAATCAAAGTCCTTGCTGGAGAACTTTTTCATAGTTTTCTATGGTATCAAGCTTAACAAGATAGAAATCTTCATCCACATCAATTAGGTGGAGGTTCTCAGATAGTTGCCTAGGCGAACATAGTTTATTTTGAAAGAAATTATATTCCAACTTTTTTCCTATAAGTTTTATGATGATGGCTAGCTTCATAGGTGCATATAGTCTAGTATTTTCTTTGGTGGATATAGGAATAAAATTTGGGTGGTTTGAAGGGTTATCTTGTTGACCAACAAGATTTATGTGATCCAAATTTAGGGTAATGTATTCAATGTTAGTATTGTGAATGTCAGCTAAGTGGGTATCTCCAAAACTTACTTTGTTTGGTTCTTGGGAAATTTGTGTAGCTACCTTCTTTTTTTTGAATGCTCCTTTGAAGATTTTCAACTTCTTGCTCACTCATTTCTTCATCAATTTTGTCCATTTTTGTTAGTGTTGGTGCTTTTATCTCTCAAGGAGTTTAGTTTGTCAGAATATAATTGATCTTATTTATTGCTCTTTTATCAATGTAGATAATATTATGAACCATTCAGATGTTCATTCAGACAAGTCGTCTTAATTTTAATGAAAATAAATGAACTCCTATAGGGGTAAAATCGTAATCCAACTTTCAAGTTAGGAGCTTCTCACTTATAATAATATATACTAGTTCCTGGGAACGTGCGTTGCTCATTTGTCCTCTAATCGTTATTCTACAATAAATTTTTTGATTTTTATCATTTAAATTTTGTTAATTAAAAAACTATGGCAATGGGATGGTGTATTCTCAATCTAGCAAGAAGTATGTAAAGCTAAGCAAAATAATATAATCTCTAATAATATGAATATATTGACGAATTCGTACTCTAAAATTAATAAATGCATGTAAATACTCTTAACCAGACTTGAAGAAATATATATTTCAACATTATCTCAAATATAACACATATCTTCACTCCTAGTGTTCATCAAATATGATATGATATGATGATGATTTATAACTTTAAAATGTTGAAAAGGTAAAAGTATACTTGTGGAGAATTACCAGTAATAAGCTTTAAAATTTAAATTGTGTAAAATAGAGCTTACACTCTCGTTGAATATTAATTAAACTCTTTATAGTAATCTCAAGCTTTAGTGATCCAGAGAATTGGAAGCCATCCCCACCAGTTCCAAACTCGGATCATTGGGTGACTTACTTAGATGCTCTCTTCATTTACTTTTACTTTTCACACTTGGACTTTGTCTGTTTTGTTAAGAAAATAATAGTAATTGACATAGCTATTTTACCATATTATCCCTATTAATTAATGTTTAGTATTAGATCTTGTAAAATAATTTAGAGAATAAGTAATTAATGTTAAGGGTAATACATGAAAAAATTAATCATCTTTTCTTGATATGTTAAAAGTGACAAGTAAAAGTGAAATCTATTATTGGAATAATACACAAGTAAAAATAAACATAAGAAGTAAAATACTTCCTCCGATCCTTTTTATTTATCACAGTTTCCTTTTTGAGAGTCTAGCAATATTAACTTTGACTAACATTTTAAGATGCATTCGTTTATCATATTGATATTAAAGAATATGTGTACTTTTCGTATACTTTTAGAATATTAACAAAATTAAGTTCATGAAGATTAAGAAATCTTGGACATGAGGATGAAAGGATTTCATCATTGAAGTATTACATACCTTAGTACGGAAACTTTATGGAGAACTTGAAAGAAGAACCCTTGCCTTGATGTTTCATGAAGTTCTTGAGCGTGAAGTATTAGGAATGAATGAGAGGATTTAATTATGAAAAAACTGATTTCCTACACGTTTTGGGTTATTTAAATAACTCTCCAAGTGTTTTAAGGACAAAAATACACTTAAAAATATAAATAATAAGAGCTGAAGGATAAAATTTAATTCGAGTGGACAGTGAAGTCCGTTTTCTCACCGTATCACGAAGCCATCGCAGAGCATTTTTCAAGTTAGAGCGTCTCTAGTAAATTAGTGATAATGTTTAACTCAAAACTCGGATTGGCGCAAACTTAGCAGGGTTGGAAAGAAGACTCACACATATTTAATTTTATAGGTAATGGTTCACCTAACTTTTCATATTCTAATAGATATGGTAGTTTGAAGTTGACCCTTATATGAACTCATGCGAAAACTTACTTGGTAAAAATGTTTTGAACTTGGCTTAGTTGATGAGGTACCTTACGACCCTAAACTATACCCGATACACTTATTAAGGGACTTGACATACATTTACAACTTAGAAATCATCGGGTTTAGACCTATATGAATACGAAGGATGGTTCAGATCTTTGCTTAGGATTTGCAAGGGGTTATAAGATCTTTCCCTTGGGATCATTCTTCCTTGAATGATGATCAAGATAGAGTAGCTAACTCAAGCTCACTCCTTATCAACTTAAACTCTCTGACAAGGTCACAACCACATATAAGAAAACAGGAGGCACATATATGAGTGTATGTACTAAAACACTCAAACATAAAGTATAGAGATAAATCTGAAACAGGACAAGGACTATTACCTCCGGCACTGTCGTCCTGAAGAATGAACAACTATGGGTATCTCGCCATCATATCCTCTTTGGCCTCCCACGTAGCCTCTTTAAGAAATTGATTTCTCCATAAAACTCCACTGTTGTTGCTACCTCTTTGGTTCTCAACTTACGAACATGTCGATTTAGTATCCAAACCGACATTTCCTCGAAGGAAAAACTATCCTTCAACCCAACAGTTTCTAATGGAACAATAAGCAATGAATCTCCAACACACTTTTTCAACATGGAGATATGAAACACATGATGCATGGTTGCCAACTCCACTGACAACTCTAGCTCATAAGCTATTTTCCCAATCTTGTTCAGAATACGGTAGGGGCCAACAAATCTGTGACTAAGCTTCCCCTTTTTACCAAAAAACATCACTATTTCATTGGAGAAACCCTAAAAAACACCTAATCATCTACGTCAAACTCTAAGTCTCTCTTTCTCACATCAGAGTAAAATTTCTGCCAGCTTTGGGCTGTTTCAGCCGTTCTCTAATCAATATGACTTTCTCCATGGCTTGATGGAGTAAGTATGGTCCTATCAAAGTAGCCTTACCCACTTCAAACCAGAAAATATAGGATCTACACCTCCTCTCATACAACGCTTCAAATGGATCTATCTAGATGCTGGAATGATAACTATTATTATAAGCGAACTCATTAAGAGATTGGTGATCATCCAATTACCTTTGAATTCGATTGTGAAATCTCTTAACATATCCTCTAGTGTATGAATGGTTCACTCGGCCTGACCATAGGCCTGCAGATGAAAAGTGGTACTGAGGTCCACATGGGTGCCTAGACTCTTTTGAAAAGACTTCCAGAAATGTGATGTGAATTGAGTGCCTCTATCAGATATGCTGGACAAAGGAACATCATAAAGTTTGAATATATCTCGAATATAAAGTATGGCATAACCTTCAGCGGAATCTGAAGTCTTAACGGCCAAGAAGTGAGCCGACTTAGTCATTATATCTACGATTACCCAAATAGAGTTATGTCCACATGGGAATACTTATATCTTGAGGCTTGCCACTAGACTTTGATGTTCCCGTTTTACTTGTTGACAGTTAGGACACTTTGTTACAAATTTTGCAATGTCTCTTTTTATACCGCTCCACCAGAATACTTCTCTGAAGTCATGATACATCATAGTGGAACCTAGGTGGATGGAGTATATGGAACTGTGAGCCTCTGTTAAAATTTGATCTTTCAACCTATCTACATCATGAACACATAACCTTTCTTGATTCCGAAGAATTCCATTTCCCTCAATTGTTTCCACCTTCTGTTTACGTACTGCATCTTTCAATTGGAATAATATGAAATCACTATCTTACTTCACCTTCACCTCAATCACCAGAGAAGACTCAAACCCATTCTGAACTACCATGCGATCCTCATAAGTTTCAGTGAGAGAAACTCCCAATTCTGCAAGTCTATGCACTTCTTTCACCAGTTTCCTCTTACTTTCATCTATATGGGCCACACTCCTATAGACAACCTGCTAAGAGCAATGACAACAATATTTGCCTTACTGGGGTGGTAAAGCACACTCTTATCATAATCCTTGAGGAGTCCAAGTCACCTCCTTTGACGAAGATTTAACTCCTTCTTACCGAATACATATTGCAAACTCTTATGATCTGTGAAGACATCAACATGCACACCATAAAGATAATGATGCCAAGTATTAAAAGCAAACACTACAACAGCTAACTCCAGGTCATAGGTGGGATGGTTCTTCTCATGAACCTTAAGTTGTTTAGAAATCATAAGCAGCGAATGCTCCAAGCGAACCTTGGTACTGGCATGCTGCTAAAGAACTGGTATGGCATTTTATGAAATGCAAGTGGAAGTTGAAACTCACTTACTTGAAACTTATACTTGATACAAGTCTGAGCAAATAATCAAAGGATCCATGTGACCGAACACTTTATGTCTAAATATAAGCCTCTACTAACTGGAATGCAAAAAAGAGTTTGCCGGGAAATGGCCCCCAACTACCTTAAAATAAATATTATCCCTAATGAAATGTAAGCACCCCTCACTTCCAACCCAAAGGTTGCGAGTTCAAGTCACCAATAGAGCAAAAGGGGTGGGAGCTCCTAGGGAAGGTAAAAAAAATAAAATAAAATAAAATGTATAACTACTAGCTACTCTATAAAGTCCCCGAATAAAGAGGACTTTCCAACTGTCGACTGGAATGCTACAACCTGTCTAGCTACGAGTCTAAGAGAAGATGCCTGAATCTATATCATAAAAGGATGCAGCGCAGAGAAAAGTATGCCATATGTATGTGGAATTTACTAAATATGTAAGATGTAACCAGAATTATCATAAATTAATATAGTATAAATGAAAGGTATCTCGAAACCAATGCAGGAATCTCATATCTTACAAGATCTTAATAAAGATACAAGTACATAAAATTAATAATAGCTTTATTGGGGAGTTTCTTACCACCGACAAACACCATTTGAGCCGATGATGTCCAACTTATGATTCTAGTTGCATGGGCTGCCCTATACCTTGACAAAGTATAGAACCAGTCTGTTTAATGTGGATCCACTAACTGAGCCTCAAAGAGCTAAAAAGTTGACTGTCAAAGCGGCATACTCAAATCCTACGATGACACGTAGTTATGCGACTTGAATTTTCTAAACCCGCATTCTCTCGGTGCTAAATAATCCTTCCAAAACAATATACTTATATGATATGCACATAATTTGATAAACTATTTGTCTCAATAAAGGTTGAGATAGAGCTCAAACTTTTAAAAATATATCTTCCAAAATCATGCTTATAACTTAAATCATGAGAAAGTCTCCTAGAATTGGCATAACTCGTGGATATTCAAAAATAGTTTCCATATAATTGCATAAAGACTCTAAAATCATGTGTTGGAATATAAGCTTCATGAAATCATAACAATATCATGTCAATAACTCATAATAATAACAATAGAAAATTTTACCAAGTATAAAAAAAGAGTACAATAAACAAGAACCTATAATCATGAATAAATAATCCAGGAAATCATGCAATTTGGTCATAAATGTGATGAATTCAAAAGTGGGTTTGATAACCCTAACTCAAAAAATTAAGTTCATGAAGATTGAGAAATCTTGGACATGAGGATGAAAGGAATTCCTCATTGAAGTCTTACATACCTTAGTAGGGAAGCTTGATGGAGAGTCGTGCAAGATAAACCCTAGCCTTGAAATATCTTGAAGTTCTTGAGCATAGAATTTTAGGAGTGAATGAGAGGATTTAATTATGAAAAAATTGATTTCCTACACGTTTGGGTAATTTAAATAACTCCCCAAGTGTTTTTGGGACAAAAAACCCTTAAAAATAATAATAAGAGCAGAAGGACGGAATTTAATTCGAGTGGACAGTGAAATCCATTTTCTCTCCATATCACGGAGCATTTTCTAGGTCTGAGCGTCTCTAGTAAATCATTGATAACCTTTTACTCAACACTCGTATTGACGCAAACTTGATGGCGTTAGAAAGAAGACTCATATAGATCCTTAATTTGATAGGTTATGAGTCACCTAACTCTTAATATTCTAAGAGATATGGTAGTTTTAAGTTGACCCTTATATGAACACATGTGAAATCTTAGGCGATAGAAATGCTTTGAACTTGACTTAGTTGTTGAGGTACCTTACGACCCTAAACTACACCCCGTAAACTTAGTACACTTAGTAAGGGACTAGACATATATTTACATCTTAGAAATCATCGAGTTCGGACCTATATGAATACGAAGGAAGGTTCGGATCTTTGCATAGGAGTTGCGAGGTGTTACTAAAGGGAAATTAAATTAGGAAATATTTGACAAGTAAATAGGGACGGAGGAAGTAAGTATAGATTGCCATATTACATGACCTGTACCTACTATCTTTAAGAAAGCCTCTTAACCTCCAGCTTTTCCTAGTTTTGCTTTATTACTATAATCATCAATATTGAGCTTTAATAAACTATAGTATTTGATTTATTATCATGTTTGAAACAGTTGGTGAACGCTGATAATATAATTAAGTAAAGGAGTGTGTGTTCTCTTGTACAACTTAAGCATCTAGTTAACATGATCATACTTCAACACGGTACCAGAGAAGACAAAAGATTCTGAGCTCAAATCTCACCAACACTCATTATCAAAATTAACTTTCATGTGTTGACTCGTAAAAAAGAACCCGTCTCACATGGAAGCGAGGGTACTAAGCTTTGAATAAGTAAGAAATTTATGTACAAGGCTTGTTCACATCAGGAATGAGAGAAGATCCATGGTGTATAGAGAAGATATGGATATTCGAAGAGTGAAAAAAATCATATGCATGACCATTAACCAGAAAACTAAGAAGAAATTAAATCAGGAAAATATAATACATAAATATACCATTTAATTTGATATCAACTAACATATCTATGCCTTCCAACTTTGAGTGTGCACAAGTAGGCACTTAAGCTATCAAAAAGTTAAACAAGTATGCGCACGCGTCCTATTTAGCGTCCTTACGTGGCAATTCATGTCCTATATGTATTATTCCACAAAGGATGCGTGCATCTACTTGTTCAACTTTTGGATAGTTTAAGTGTCTACTTGTGCACACCCTAAGCTGGAGGACATAAATGCTAGTTGAAGCTAAATTTAAGGGCATATTTATGTATTACTCCAAATATAAAGTAGATAACTTGGTACGAACAACACTGAATCAAATGTTGAAGAAATACAATTCATGATGAAATTGTTCTTGTATTTCCTTATGTAGGTGTTAATGGAATATATTGGTCTTGTTATAAGAGTCAAAGTTGAACCTTTGAGTTCCATACATTTCAATTTCATAATATTCTTATAGTGAATGATTGACTCTACGAGCTAGTATAGATAAATATTGACTTATACTTAATCTTATATGAACCTCTCAGTGATATTCCTCATCTTATATCCATGCAATAATTAATTTGCGATTTTATATAATTTTTTGTTATTGTATTTAATTCAATTCTATCATGATTTCGTGTTATATAGCATATTATAACATTTAAGATAATATGATGAATTAACTAAAGATCCCATCATTTAGGGAATTGATCAGACTGCGACAAGTACAGAGCTGTCCAGCCGCCTTCGATACGAGGTACATACTCTCAATATTTTATAGTTTGTAGTAGTTCTGTGTGAAAAAATAATGAACTACCCAGTTATTCAAACTGGAGTTTGATGTATTCATTCCTCTTTATAATTAGAACTACTAGTATGTAGAATTCTCACATAATGATTAGAGAAATCAACGATTGTATTGATGATTAAAACTGTTAAGTACATGCTCCTTATATAGGAGAAGTGTTTTAAACTAGCTATACACAGAAACCTTACATGAGTAGTCTATGTTTCCTATACTATTAGGGGTCGTTTGGTTGGAAACAAGCTATCCCAGGATAAGTTATGCTGGGATTGGCTATTTTGGGATAACTTTTCTCACCATGTATATGGGATAACTTATCCCATCACTATGATATAAATGATGGGATAAGTTATCCAAACACGCCTGTCACACCACTTCCCTTTTTTTACAATTGTTAAGGATATGACGGTTTTTCTTTTTCTTTTTGAGTCGCCACTTGAAATTGAGTTTTTTAGGTGTTTTAAGTCACCTGGTAATTCCTAATTTAAAAGAGAAAAAAAAACTTTTTATGTTTAGTCTACGAAAATAGAGATTGGGTAAGGAATTTTATTTACCGGAGGGAAGGTGTGAGGCACCCCCGAGTCCCGTGGTTATAGCACGGTCGCTTTATTAACTCATGTTTAGCTAAAATAATTTTTGGATAAAAAGGTAAATTTGTGTTAGTTATTAAATTTTATTATTTTTTTAAAAAATTGTCCTAGGAGCGTAACCGTACACAAGACCACTTTTTAGAAAAAATACACACCAAAGATCGTAACGAACACAGGGTGGTATTTAATTTTATGTTTTTTGAAAAAAACTGATAATTAATGACTCAAAATTTATTTAATAATGAGAGAAAAAAAAATTAATAAAAAAGGGAACTTGTTGCAACATATAGACATGAAAATGTTTTTTTTTTTTTTTTTGCAAATTGCTAATTAAAGGATTAACTATTTTTAAAAAAAAATAAAGAGAGTCAAATATATATTAAGTATCACTTCTTGACGATAACAACAAAACGAAAAAAAAGTATATATATTTTTTTAAAAAAAGAATAATGACTAAGCCTCTTTTAAAGCAAGTAGTGATATAAATTTTTATTTTTTATTTTTTTTATATAATTTCAGAAAATGATCACTTTAGTTAAATTCTCAATTTTACACAAGATGGTCATATGCTCTTTTGAAAGAAAATTGCAAAAATAGCCAATTTTGTCTAATAGTTAAATTACTAACTAAAAGTAGCCGATTTTGTATTTTTGTTTCAATAACCAATTCATGTATTTATTTAAGAGAAAGAAAAACAGAATTTATGAAATGTTCAAATTTACATTTTTTGCAAAAATGACCAGATTTACATTTTTTTTTAATTTTTGTAAAAAAACAACCCTTTTTTTTTCCTTAAAATGACTAGAATACTAAAATAAAATAAAAAAACAGACTTTGAGATTGTTGTTGATTTTTTTTTTATAGCAAAAACATGATTTATGTATCAACTTCATAATGACAAATATAGAATTAATATTTAGTTTAATAATAGAACACAAATATATAATAACAACAAAACATAATTTAACTAATTCCAATAAAGTTATGTATCACTTCATAATAATAAAGATAGAATTAACACCTAGTTTAATAATAAAGCACAGATATACAATAACAATGAAACATAATCATATTAAGTATCATAACACATTTAACTAATTCAAATAAACTAAACATAATAATTTACTAAAAAATATAAACATGTTTCATTATTTTTTGAAGTTACATTGCAAAAAGTAAGGAAAGAGATATACTTAAAGAGATGATGACAAAACAATGATGAAAGCAAAACTTAATTGAACTTCCAAAGACCACTAAAGATGAAATATATATATATATATATATATTTTTTTTTTTTTTTTTTTCCTTTTAGAAGTTATGATTTTCCCTCTTCTAATTTTCTGTTCTTGTTCTTTTTTTTTTCTTTTTCTTGAAATGAAAGAAGAATATGGTTTAAATAGGTGTGGAGCATTAACCCCCCCACTCTTCTTGAAAATTTAAGATGCCAATGCATGCATTGGACTCTTTGTTTTCCCAAGGTGCCACCCAAGATGACCAATGAAATTTCCTCTTTTCTTTTTTCTTTTTCTTTTTCTTTTCCCAAGATAAAATTAATTAAAAAACTGCATTGTCATTTTAGATGACCCATTTCTTTTATTCATTAATTGAATAATGGACAAATTACTTAAGTACACAACATTACTTTACCTATTCTCAATATTTCCCTACTCTTTTACTAAAATACAAAAATCCCTTATTTTCCCCCAATTCAACTTAACCGGATACTTTATTAGTTTAAGTATCCGCCCGTTATTAATTAAAGTATCCGCGCTGCTATATTATGCATCCGCCCGTTAATTTAAGTATCTGCCCGTTATTAATTAAAGTATCCGTGCCAACAACTTAATAATTTAAGTATCCACCCTTTATTAATTAAAGTATCCGCGCTGCTATATTATGTATCTGAAAGATACTAAAAAAGGGATTTTTGTTAATTAATGAAAGAGTAGGGATAAGAAGTAATTTCTTTCTTATACTATGTGATTTTCCTAATTTTTACTTGAATAATAGCTAAATGGGTCATTTGAAAATTTAGAATAGGCCCAAAATGCCATTTTAGATGACCCATTCTTTTATTCATTAATTGAATAATAGCTAAATGGACCATCTGAAAATTTTAAAATAGGCCCAAAATTGATCAAGACCCAAACATCAAAAGAAAATCAGTTCACTAACACAAAAGCTAAAGATCTAAAACTATTCTGAAGATCAAACACAACAACTAAGGCAGAAAAAAAAAGTAAATAAAAATAAAAATAAAAATGAAATTAAATTAAAAAATAAAATAATATAAAATAAAACTCAAGCAACAACTTCAACAAGATAAAACTTGAAGAATACTAACAAAACAATATAAATCCGGCACCAAAACGACTTATATGGTTAAAAAAAAATGTTATAACGATGGATTTGGATAGAGGATGAGAAGGGGAAATGATTGTCATAAATTTTCGGATGAATGGAAGTCGCCGGAAAACTCCGCCGGAAAATTTATTGATGAATTTTGGATATAAACTTTACATCAAATGATATCCCTTGAAGAGCTCTACACTTTTATGTAAAGGATATAGGACGGGGATGACCGAAACTTCGTAAATCTAAAGAAAAAGGTGAAGATATATGTTTGATTTTTCTTAGATCTACGGAGTTTGGCTATGGATATGAACGAATAGTTTGCAGATTTGTGTAGAGGAGGGTGAAAGGAAGAAATGGTATAATTTTGGAGATTTTTCCGGCCAAGGGGTGGTGGCCGTTGGCGGCAGTGGCGGCGGTGGCAATGGCCGACCGGCGGCAGGTGGAAGCAAAGGGGAAAAGAAAAAATAAAAAATGCCAATAAAAATTTGATTTTTGGGGTTTCGTATTTTTGGTAGGGTCCCACAAGAATCCTTGGATCAAAATATCATGGATGTTTGAGATTTAATCTTGACCATTTATATTGGACCGGGTCAAAATTGATTGAGCCATCAGAATTTGGTCTAAATCAACCCAATTCAATAAAAAATTAGGTCATTTGGACCAATTAAAAAACAATATAAACAAAGACAAACTACCTAAAATACAAAAAAAATATATAAGAAAAAAAAAACCTTACTATATATTGTAGGAGTAAAATAAACATGTCAAAAATTAGGTGTTCACAACGCCAACCAAACAAGATATACAATTTTTATCCCATCATTATTTCCTTATCCCATCACTATTATTTTTAATCCCTCACACCAAACGAGCCCTAAGTACAATAATTTATCCTAGTCGACTTTAGCTAGTTCAAGTAACAATAGCTTAGCCAAACATAAGTTAATTTATAGTACCCCTAGTCCTAGTGTGACTCTAACTCTATAACAATTAATATGTTGGTTGTACATGTTCCTATCATCAACTTCATTTATCTTTAACACTTCCCTCCAAGCTAGAGAGTGGAGGAACCGTTACTCCTAGATGGCTCCTAAACCCAGTAAAGACTTGTTGTGAAGGCTTTGGTATGAATGTTAGCTAGCGGATCCTTGGACCTCACAAATTGAGTAAGAAGTTGTCCTCTGGCCACCTTTTCTCAAACAAAATGATAGTCCATCTCAACATGTTTAGTTCTACATGCATAACTCGAATCAATTGTCATGTACAAGGCGCTCAAGTTATCACAATACAATGTAGGATCTGACTTGAGTAATTCCCCAAGATCATGAAAGTAGATATATGATACATGTCATCTGATGTAGTGAAGGCCAATGCTCTATACTCAGCTTCAACACTCGATCGTACTACTGTGGTCTGTTTCTTGGAAGTCCAACAAATACAATTTGTACCTAGGTAGATGCTATAACATGTAGTTGATCTCTTAGTGGTGGTGTAACCTCCCCAATCAGCATCTGAATATCCATACAACCTACAAGGTGATTGTGAAATAATTTTGAGTCCAATGTGAAGGTAATGTACTTGCCAAGGTGGAGGAGGTAAGACGAATGCTAAAAGAGTAATAGATGCAAAGGAGGTAAGACGACTTTTTAAAGAGTGATAGTTGTAGAGGAGACAACATTAGCGAAATCGGAATTGTAGCAGATATATGAGATAACGAAGTACCAGTAGAAATAGAATATAGAGGTTAAATGACAATAAGAGGGTCAAAAGAAGTCGGCAGACAGGTGGTGGACACAACTGTTGGACTAAAAATCTCCAGATATGGAAATGTTAGTTCATTAAAAAGCACATGTTGATTAATATAAACACAACCATTTTTAGATGCATAATCCGAAAGTCATTTCTCAACACAAAATAACCTCAACAAAATTCCAACATTACTTTTCAAAGAGGATGATTACTATAGAGTACTGGTTGATGAATAAAAACCCACCTTAGTGGGCCAATACACGTATGGCAGGCTAAGAATTGAAATAACAACTTGAAAAGTATTGACCCTACAATTCTTAGAGTGTGTAGACACTCATTGATAAGGTTTCTTTGTTTTCAATAATTACAAAACTTCTTGCTACAATTACTAGCAATATGATTATATTCTTTGCACCTATAGCATTGAGTTCTAGTCATATCCTAAGTTTTCCTTTACCTTGAGTTTCAAATGCAACAATGACATCATTTTCTTGATTGAAAGCATTTTTTTGTGACAAGATGTTGCTCTTTACGAAGTAATCCCTTAAAACAAACATCCAAGGAGAAACATGGGTCACAATTCATTAAATTAGAGCTAATACTCTTAAACTTCAATTGTATTTAATTTAAAATTGGTCTCTCTTGCTTTGCTCATCAACTCTCTAAATTATAGAGAGAGATACAATAGGTATTTTATAATAAAACTCTAAATGAAGTCATCTTGTGCTATTGTCTTGGTTGAAACTTTTTATAAATAATTCCGCATTGCCTTATCCGTCTTGTATGACTTGAGATTAAGAATAATAAGTGGGTCAACTGACCCAAAAATAGATAACATCACTCAAGAATCTTTAATACTCCTTTGAGCTAACTTGTAGAATTAGTAGGAGAAGAATCACTTCCTTCTATGTGGTCCCATAATTCTTTTTTGATGACGAATAGTTGAGGAGAAATATTCTGTGTTAGTCTTTATGAACTAATTAGTTATGAAACGAAAAAACAACAATTCAGTTTTTCGTTTCATTTTTTTTCGAAGGAAATTAAGAAGGATAAGTGATAGGAGTATGAAGAGGACCATTCCAATCGATCAAAAGCTTTTTCTAAATTGATTTTCAAGATCATTTTTCCCAAATTTTCCTTTAGTATTTTTAAAAGAGAGTAAAGCTTCCTGGACGATGATGGCATTATCAACGACCCTTAGGCAAGGAATGAAGCTACATTGTTGGGGGATAATAATTTTATCCAGGAACGGGCGAATTCTATTTACAAGGATTTTGGTAATGGTCTTATAAATAGTATTGCAAAGGCTAATAGGTCTATAGTGGGGTGGGTGAGCCGGATTTTTTATTTTTGGTATGAGAGTTACAAGAGTTTTATTTAGATCGCTAGGAATTAGGAATAGTTTGAGTATTAAAAGCGTCCATACAAGTCTTAATCACTGCATCTTTTGATTCATTTTTGAATTTTTGAAAAAATATTAAGTGTAAGCCATCGGGTCCAGGTGATTTTAGTGGTTGGAAGGACATAATAGCTTTATGGATTTCGGAGAAAGAGAGAGGAGCAAGTATGGTGTTACTATCTTCTAGTGAAAGAACATTCTGACAGGGAGGAAGTTTAGTAACTTTACTATGATTCAACTCGGTAGTGTAGATTTCTTGGAAGTGAGATAAGATATTATTGGATATAGTGTTAGTATCGAAAGTCCAATTACCGACAGTGTCGTTTAAGCCTAGTATTTTATTTTTACATCTCCTGTTAATAGAGGAGATATGAAAAAAAAATTGTATTTGCATCGCCATAATCAAGCCATTGGACTCTAGATTTTATCTTCCAGAAATCCTCTTCTCGCTTAAGAAACTCATTAAATTCATTGATTAGGGAGGTTTTCAGGTTGTTATGAAAGTTATATTTAGAATCTTGATCCATATTTTGAATACCATTAATGTGTCTTAGGAGCTTGTCTTTACGTTTGAAAAGATTACCAAAGGTATCAATAGTCCACTTCTTAACGAGAATAGTGAATGTTTGAATAACATGCATATAGTCGTTTTAGCTTAAATTAAAGAAAAGTGCCATTTAGGAGTTTGAGGACTTACTTCAATTGTAATGTGAAGCTCTTATTCAATCAGCACCATTTAATGAATTGTTATCTCCGAGCTCCTCCAGAACAGGGCAATCCCTCCCAAGTATCCAGTAGCCGGAACTTGCAATACATCAGTGTAGTCCAAGCTATTGAGTATATGATCATTATCAGCCATTCTAGTTTCAGTTAGTGCTAAAACAGTTGAGTTATTCCATTCCACCAGTAAGCGTAAATTGCGCAATAGGTTGGGGTTATCCCCATCCCTACAGTTTGCATTCTAAGGAGTGTAGAGATGCAATTGCGCAATAGGAGGCAAGTTTATTTGTCTGATTGTAGGAACAAAAATCACCACATATTTCTTTAGGGCCAGTGAGTCGTAGAATCGTAAGTTCAGAGAGGTTTCGATTACATCCTTTTGTACTTTTATTCATATTCTTCATTGCTACCATTTGTTGAAGTGATAAGCTTGTGTAGGTGGTAAGTTGGTGTATAAGAATAAGATGTTGCATATTCTGAGTGTTGAATAGTGCAGGCCTGTAGAGCAGGTGATAGTACTCGAAGGTTGTCAGCTCCTGAGTCAATTGAATTTGTAATGCTGCTAACCTGATCAAGCTGTTTGTGAGCTCTTCCTCCACTAGGTTTGGAACACAGTTTTGGTTCAGAGGAGGGGTTATTTGATTAATCATGTTTCAATTTTGGTAGTTTTGGACTGCATTTTTGGTGAGAAGGTGGGGGTTCAAAGGGTAGTATTTTTGGTCGAAGGGCTTTAGAGGGTGGTTTGTTAGGCGTCTAAACGCAGGGATTTCAGAGACATATGAGGGGAGGTCCAATAGCTGGGGAAACTGATATGGACTGTAGCCGTAAATGGCTTGAGGGAATTGTGTCTGCAATTGTGGTATTGGATTGATTTCGAAAGGGAGAGTGTTGGGAGGAATGTGGTAGTGGGGTTGGAAATTAGTGATTTGGTTCTGGTGGGAGGTGTGGTTTAGGCGTGATTGTGAACTTTGGCCCATGAAGCGTCGTTGGTAGGACATTTGGTTGTTGAATCGTGACATGGTCGACGCTTGATTGCAAAGGATGGAGTATTGTAATATTTGTATAAGCTTGTGGGATTTTTCCTTGAAAGGTGGTTATAAGGTCATCAGAGTTGTGATGTATGTAGGATTTGTTCTCTGTACCATATGATTTTTTTGTCCTCTATTACAATTTATGTTACTTGTCTTGTCTAAAGTCAAGGGGGTTGGGGGGGGGGGGAGGGGGGGCAGTTAAATTTAAAGTTTGTGTCGTAGGTAGTTGTCTGAACATTCCCATTTAGATTTTGTGAGGTACTGTTATGTAATTCATTTACAACTAAGTGGGAGTTGACTAGGATATTGGATGAGGGAATTTGAATAGGATTAGGTTGGACTATAGGGATATGAGTTAAACATTTCCCTGATAAAGTGTGTATGTCGACGTAGGGGGATGTGGGACACATTGTTTTTTTATTTTTTGATGTGATTTTTGAAGATTGGGGCGTGAGGTTCTTTTTTCCACGTGTTCAAGACCTTCTAGTGACGCGGAAAACTTTGAGAACAAATTTTGAACTGTACTTTGCCGTCCTTTTTCGTGTGACATGGAAGCTTGTGACGTGTCATTGTACAGAACAATTGTTTTCTTTGGCTGTACAGCTCCAATTTTCCCAGCAGTGTCTTGCTGAATTTCGTTATTAGAGTTAGGGACCTGAGGAGATTGGTGTGTGAGTGAGGTTTGGTGTTAGATTTGTCCATTTTTATTAGTGTTGGTGCTTTATCTCTCTAGGAGTTTAGTTTGTCTGAATAAAATTGATGTTATTTATTGCTCTTTTATCAATGTAGATAATATTATGAACCACTCAAATGTTCATTTAGATAAGTCTTCTTAATTTAAATGAAAATAAATGAACTCCTATAGGGGTAAAATCGTAATCCAACTTTCAAGTTAGGAGTTTCCCACTAACAATAATATACTAGTTTCTGGGAACGTGCGTTGCTCGTTTGTCCCCTAATTGACATACATTTACAACTTAGTTGCAACCCTCATTGCCACAACAACATTAGATTAAGCAACAACATTGGTCGCCACAAATTAAAATCTTTTTGTGACAACGTTAAGTTGCCTAACCTGTTTTTTCAGTAACTAAAATGGTCAATTCTAATAAATTAAAAGCATCAAATATTATTCAACAAACTATTTCACAAATCATATATTATATGCACTTCTATTATAGAAAGCTAATTAAATCTATATAACACAATAGTTTATTGTTCGTTGTTATTGTATGCACGCACATATTACAAATTTTGAAAAATAAGTGTCTGCAAACTCATCCTCGGTCAACACCATCGGCGACTGCTTCAGAATCTTATTTAGGTGCATTTGCTAAATTAATATGTGAAATTGCTATGCATGCAGTAGGCCTTACTAAAATAGAAGTCTCAAATCAAGTTGTTTTAAAAGGGAGACTATAATAGTAAGTACTTTCGTAGTATGATAAGGGAAAGAAAAAGGAAACAACCTATTTGCAGAATCCAGAACCATAAGAACACATGAGTATAGGGAGAGAAGAAGATAGTTGAAGCTTCACTAATGCATTTTGATCCATTTTCTCTCTTTAGTATATCATTTCTTTCTTCTTTTTTGATTTCCTTTCTGGTCATAGTCATAGACCGCATAAGAAAAGTTGTCATCAATCTTTGTAGAACTGTCAAGGCAATAACATTATTGTTGTATTTGGATCGAAGACATTATGATTGATTGATTGATTAATTGTAAAGAATGTTTGGAAAAAAATAATACTTTTTTAATCATGGTGTATGAATTACAACAAAATAATGAATTATTTGTACTATTTTATGTAAAGTGCTTATATAGTGATGACCATATGTAAGTGATTTTTGTATTAGTTTTAAATGTTCTTTTATAATGTATTCTTTTCTTATTCCTTTTTAGTTAAATATGTTCTCTATTTATATAAAGAAATTTGTGTCTACATTACAATTAAATAGATATTTTACTATATGCTAGATCATTTGTGTTTTACATGGATAATATGAAATATTTGGTAGATATGTTGAATGACTATACATGCATTTACAATTAGTTCATTATCTCATGAATTAGTATATTGCCTCTTTAATTAATAATAAAGAGATCTAAAAGTATAAAGTTCATTATCAATGATCCATATAAAATTAGATAACTATTTTAATTTCCAAACAAACACTCTTACTCTAACAATTATATGTGTAACACTAATTGGTAAAAATTCTTCTTATATCCACCATCATTTATACTTTTAGTGCAACATAAATCCTATAAATACTTAACATTTACAGGTCAAACATTATACTAAGATGTCTAAGGACTTATGTGGAGCATGATTGTCATATACTATAAGTTTATAGTAATGGGTGCACTTAGCTACACGCGCGACGTGCGTATCCAAAAACTAGTACATACATATACACACACTTAATGCATATTATAATTGAAATAACGGTCCTAATAATAATAATAAATTTTGTGACAAATTCGCAAAAATATTATTCTACTTAAAATGTTAATGAACTTAGAGAAATATTTATAAATATCTGGGTTAAAAAATAAATTATATATAACATAAAGATGTATTACATATATGTGATGTAACAAGGGTAAAATTGACCATGCATAGGATAAAGGGGGGAAGTTTGATTATTGTTCAAAGTTGAGGGGGGAGGGGGAGGGTTGATTTTTAAAGCAAAGTTGGGGGTTGAAAATGATTTTCACCCAATTGTTTTTAGTTATTCACAATATTTTTTGAATTTTTAAATTAGTGCTATAGAAATGCCTTTTTAAAGGGCAGAATAGTAGTTCAACTTTAGAGCTTTCCACTTTTGAACGTGTTGTTGCACGTTTGTCCCAAACAATAATCATGTATTAATCACATCTTCCACATAATCAATAAATTTTAAAAGTTTAAAATATATTGATATTATGCAACATAAAAAAATTGTTGTAAAGAAAGAAAAGATTCTTACCAAACAAATATAATGAATCATCGTACTTCTCACATAATCATAGTTATATTTTGTCATGCGATTATGATGCCATAAAATTTGAGAGAAGATAAAAATGAAAAACGTAAATACAACTAAATGTGATAAGATATAGATGAAGAAGGAATCAAATAAAAGAAGAAACTTTGAAATCAACAATTAAACACTACTATTCTAATGATTTATCTCATATGGTCCAATGTCTTAATTTATAGTTTGCAAGACCTACTTTTTTCTTATTCCATATGAGAAAATGAAAAGATAAAAGTTTAAAATTTAGTATTAGAGATGAAGGGTTTTGAAACCATGATCTAATCATTATCTTTCTTAATGTCTTTCTCATTTAATTGAATTTAAAAGTTGATTCAACTTTTGACTTAACACATTCCCACTTTTAGTATTTACTATATTTATATTATATATATGAATTCATATGATGATGATTAAACTCTCATTATCTATGTTATAGGGATGTTGCTCCAGATAATATTGACACATGTATATCTGATGTGTCGAGATCAGCACAAGAAGTAAGTTGAGAATGTTATAATTATATTGCTTTATTCTTGTCAACATTTTTTTTTAACCAGATGATTTTCATATGAAAATGTTTTAGGTGGAAATACATCCTGAAGTCGGTGAAATCATTCCGTTGGCTTCAGACACAGCAAACAACGTTGCTTCAGACACAACAAGTAGTGTTGCTCTAGCTTCACAACATCAAAGGTATATTCTTAGTTCTCACCAAGATTAATTAGCTGGTATTCTAAATCACAGTACTTTGTTAAGTCAACATCTAAGAAATACATCATTTAACTTGAATTGCAGCGACGTACTGATCCAATCACGGCTTACTTCGGTTGTTGCTACCATCTTATTGGCAGTATTTGGGGGGCTAACCATTGGTTACGCCATGAATATCACAGGTATTTTCCATCTGTTATCGACTATTAATTTGGTCTATAAGATTTCATATGTGCTCAAAAAATTAAAACAACTGATTAGAGATATAGGAATTAGAAAATCAGTTAATGAACTTGTTTTATCATTTACAATGTTAGTAATCAGAATTGCATGACCAAGTNTATATATATATATATATATATATATATTTAGGGATAAAATAAGGGCAGAATGGTAATTCAACTTTTAAGTTAGGAGCTTCCAACTTATAATATATATATATATATATATATATATATGATGATGATGATGATGATGATTAAACTCTCATTATCTATGTTACAGGGATGTTGCTCCAGATAATCTTGGCACATGGATCTCTGATGTGTCGAGATCGGCACAGGAAGTAAGTTGGAAATGTTATAATTATATTATTTTATTCTTGTCAACATTTTTTTTAACGAGAGTGAATTAATTTTCATATGAAAATGTTTTAGGAGGAAATACATCCTGAAGCTAGTGAAATCATTATGTTGGCTTCAGACAGAGCAAATAGCGTTACTTCAGACACAACAAGTAGCGTTGCTCTAGCATCACAACATCTGAGGTATATTCTTAGTTGTCTCCAAGATTAGCTGATATTCTAAATCACAGTACTTTGTTAAGTCAACATTAAAGAAATACATCATTTGACTTGAATTGCAGCGACATACTCATTCAATCACGGCTTACTTCGGTTGTTGCTAGCAGCTTATTGGCAGTATTTGGGGGGCTAACCATCGGTTACGCCATGAATATCACAGGTATTTTCCCTTTGTTATTGGGTAGTAATTTGATCTATAAGATTTCATATGTGCTCGAAAAACAACTGATGAGAGATATAGGAATCAAATAATCAGTCAATGAACTTGTTTTGTCATTTACAATATTAGTAATTAGAATTGCATGACCAAGTTACCTTTCTTTATTAGTCTCAACTTCCATTAGTTTTTCATGCATGTCTTACCTTTTTTAATTTCTCATCTGATGTTTGTTACTGCATCGGGTGCTGACTAATTTGGATCGGTGTCTCGTGTAAGGCCCATTAACGAGGGGAAGTGCTCCATAGGAGAACGGGCAAATTATGATTCCATATTTTTTACTGCTAATGAAAAGTTGGCCCCAATCTAAAAAGTAATTAACATGTATCCACTCTTTAATGCGGATAAAATATTTGGACAAAATACCCCTACCTAAAATACGAAAAAACTCCATCACTATGCTAGAGTTCAAAAAATTCCCCTACAAGTAAAACTCTGATAGAATGTATGCATCCACTAGCAGTCGATGGACCAGGTCCCTTGACAAAATAACTGTGCAAAAAATAAACAACCGGAAGCAAAACACAAACAAGAGTTTTACGTGGAAACCCCTTGCTCAAGGGAGGAGGAAACCACGACCAATCTTACAGGATTTCAACTCAACTCCATTTTACTTAAAACAGAGCAAAGTGTTCAGATTAAAACTCTTAATCCCTTCCCCCTTATTGTAGCAACTCTACTACAAGTAGAAGAACTAAGCAATAACTCTATTGACCACTGAACCAACTAACTCTAGGCGATTCAGACTTCAACAAAACACCAAGGCTAGCTCTAGCCACCAACTACAGATTTCAAAGGTAAGAGAGAAAACAAGCAGCAACTCTACTGCACCCACACATCAACTAACTCTAGTTGACACTCCTAGGCACTCTACCCAAGAGAACAACAAACCAATGATGAAAAGAGGCTTGACTAAAACATAGATGATTCGACTAACTAACTCTTGTTAATCCGACTCAAAACTAAAAGAATTTCGACAAGCAACCGATCTAGTTCCTTTACAACTCAGGAATAGATCTACATATGATAAGCACAAAATCAATAAACCTAGATGACAGCTAAGAACGAAGATAACTCTATCAGGTCCCTTGTTGTTCTTTCAGAGAATGTTTCTTCAGAGAATGGCCTTTGCCTTTATGAGCTAGTGAATTTTCAGAATTCAAAAACTATTTTTTGTAGACCTTGAGAGGAGACTAATGTAAGCAGGACAAAACATGTGAAGCAATGCCATTGGCTGAGACCAATTGTGCTGTGGAAGACATTCACCAACCACAGCAGGTGCTACAGAGTTATGTAAGCTTTTGACAGCTGTTGTTTTCATGTACGGACACTTTCAGTTTCGTTAGTGATCAGGTCCAAAGTTTGTTAAATCATTAAAACTTCAGAGTTCATCAAAACTTCATAGACAACTTAAAATAACAAACTCGAACATACTAAACTGGAATTCCAACCCGATTCTTACTAAAAATACCCCTAGTGTAATACAAAAATATGTAGAGGTTGTCTCCTTGTCTCTCTGTTTTAGAGCTTACAAACATAGACAAAGCACACTGATAGAGTCTCCAACACATTTTGTCTCTGTTAGGAATATATATCGTGGAGAAGAGTTCCTCAATTGTTTAAATGATTGCCATTGACTGTGCAAAGCAAAATATGTACTGAGAAAGAATGTGTACTCTCAATTCTTCCTCTGTGTAATGTGTGTGGCTTGATGAGTGTGTATATGTACATCTGGAGTGTGTAGAGAATTAAAAATTGTGTGAAACTGCGGATAAATAAGGATAAAAAAATTGTGTTGGAGCGTGTGTTCCTTTAGCATACTTTATGCATTACATTTTGAGGATGCTATGGCTCAACCAAAGTTAAGTTTTGTAAAAGATTGGACAAGTCCAATCTTGAAACGTTTGAAGAGGATAGGCACTTCATACCTCTTGTAATGTGTTTTGTTATTGGTTATTAATAAACGAGGTACCTGTCATGCCTAACCCCGCCACCTTGAAGGTGGCTTTAAGAAAAAAAAATCAACGAGGAGAAGCAAAAGAAAGTTGTCAGTTGTTGTAAGGGTCATAGGAGTGTTGAAATAGCTCTTTGATTGAAAGAGGATGATTCCTATAATACATTACTCCAATCTGGGTCAATGAGATTTCAAAATGAAGATATTTTTATTTTGATAAAAACTTCTTGAAGAATGTAACGATCTAGAAAGCAATTGATATTAATTACTTCCGTAACTCAATTAGCAGGACGTCTAGAGCCCACTTCTTACCCGCAAAGATCATACTGGCCAGATCCATTTAAGGTCAACCTTTGTTCCTTACTTGTTGATGTGGAACACAACTTCTTGACAGATTCTATGAATAGTTTCATATTTAATGAAGGGGAATGGGGTAAATTTCATACATTATGGTCACATTTCCCATCAAAATCACTTAACTATATATTCTAATTGTATTTAGTAGACTAAAACTAAAATAAGAGAAAATGTATTATCCAACGGAAGTTGAATTTTCCAGTAGGTGTAATTTTTGTGTTATTAGGTTCAAAAGTTCTGTGATTTGGTGTTAGAAAACATAGCTAAGTGACTTGGTGAAAAAAGTTGTTAGTTATGTGACCATTTGTGAAATTTACCCTGAAAAACGTTGAAGTTTGAATTGTGACAAGTTAAAACTGCATAAGAAGATGTTGGAGTTTGATTCGTTCAAACTCCGTGACTTATTCAGGGACTTTTGAACCACAATATAGACTTTATCAAAATATCCTGGAGAGTTTGAAAATGTGGCAGTTCAAAACTCCATTAATTAGAAATTCCTAAGTTTGACCTCCACCATATTGTTACTGGAGTTCCACTTGTCAAAGTTTCAAATTAATCTAGCATCATGGGTTGGAGTTGTTCCGTGTTTTAACAAGGTAATTTGTCCAAATTTGTTTTCACATTAAAAGTGGTTATTTCTCGATTATATTTCAAATGATGGCTAAGTATTAACAAGCGATCCAAAAACTGACTATCTGGATTAACTTTAAGTGCTCCTCCAGTTATTCAGAAGTCACGAAATTACACTATGGCCTTCTTAGAAATGTAACTCCGTAAATTCTTAAGAGATTTATTTTACATTTCATCTATACTTGGTTCACAAATCAATTTTCCTTGCTTCTTTTTGGCTCACATATACTTCCTGATTTTCCACACTAAACATTCATGTTTTTTAAAATTATAATGTAGGTGGTACTACCTCCATGGAGGGCTTCTTGGTCACACTCTCAAAAGCAATTCACAGAAGAAAGGTGAAGGCCACGACAAATAACTTCTGCACTTATCTCAACATCTGGCTCGCACTCTTCACATCTATTCCGCAAGTCTCGTTCATTCCATCAATATGGGTCGCCCGTGCACTTATCCAATCTTGGGGAAGGAAGCCGGTACTTATTATCGGGTATATACTACTCCTAGTTGGAAGCATCTTCATGGCTTGGTTACCAAATGATGTTGTGGCAGTAGTAGGCCTCTTCATCATCGGATGTAGTATGTCGTTCCTACGACAGGTTGGAATACTTTACTTTAATTTTCCATTTATATATTTAGAAGTTCTTAATCAACTTACATTACATATCATGCTTATGAGATTTACGGTTTTACAGGTGATTCGTGTCATATGTCGTGAACTAAATGTAGGACGCATGCAAGGATGCATCTCACTTTTATTTAGTGTTATGATGCAATATGGAAACACCCTGGCCAAAGGTATAAACTTGTCCACTTCCTATAATTTCAGATCTGGATGGCGTTGGTCTTTCGGGTGTTGTGGCCTTTTTGCCATTCCACTAATCCCATTATCTCTCTTTCTTACTGAGACCCCGAGGTTTCTCATTGAGAAAGGGAGAATGGACGAAGCAAAAGTGGCTCTCGGGAGGATAAGAAGAAGTGCAGTGGAAGCAGAGTTCCAGGACTTAGCGGCCTCTATAGAGAGAGAAGACAAGAGGCAATGGAAGAGATTGTCCCATTCACCTCTTCTAATGGTTAACATATTGGCCCAACTAATACAAAAATTTATAGGCTTAGACTCGGTAGTATTCTTTGGGCCTATGTTCCTTCAGTCCATAGGATACTCCTACCACACCTCTTTCCTCGCGCCATTCATTGCTAGTGTAGTTCGGACTGGAGTTGCCGGATTTACCTATCCGACCTACACCTACTTCGGCAGACGGAGGACGCTAATCTGCACATGTGTAGGCATGTTTCTAGCTCAGGTACTTCAGCATTTCTTTTCTTGGTTAGATTTTTCTTAAAGATATTTTTATTATTGAAATAATATATATATATATATAACTTTTGCCTATATTTCTAGATTTGTTTATTAGGTCTTTTCCTGGCTAGTGGAGATCTTATCTATCACCTAAGTGCACGGAGTTCCTACATCGCCACAGCCTTTGCCATCCCCCTTGTGGGATTTTATTCATTGCTAAATGGACCGTGTGATTGGACCACAGCGTCATATCCCGAAGGAATAGAACTTCTTGGCACATCTTTGGAGATGACTGCATCCACATTCATGTCACTGATCATGAACCCAACAATGATGTGGATTATTTGCTCTATGAAGGTTTGGGTCTTCGCCTTTTTTGCTGTGGGTATTCTCTGTGTTGGGTGGTTAATATGTAAATTCCTACCTGAGGGGGCTCGAAAAAGGGATGGTGGATCAAATGAAGATATGTGGAGAGGCCATTGGTTTTGGAAGAGATTTCTTCCAAAAGAGGATCGTGATGAGACTGTATAGCTAGGAGCATAGACATGAAAGTCAAAAAAACATGTGTACTTTGTGGTAGCTTTACTTATATATGTATGTTGTATTGTTGTATTGTTGTATGACAGAACGCATATTAGCTAATTATGGATTTACCCTATTGATTTCCTACGTTTTGTTGAAACTAATCTTAAAATGCTCTTTTCCTCTTGTTGTACTCCAGACCCAAATAGTGGACAGGAAGTTTACTTACCTTGTGTGTGTCTATCAGAGTGTACAGAGTATTTGCAGTTCTTGGGAAATTTGGAAAAGTTGGACAGGTTATAAATATGGTGATCATAAACAAAAATTTGTGACTTCAAGTATGCAGGTGCATATCTTGTGGAATATCAAGGCAGCCATTTTTACTGCCTTCCCAAACTGTGACACTACAGGTACATGGGCACAATTTTATGCAAGAATTGAAAGGTACAAACCTGTTGTGAAATGGAAACAAGTCAGGTGGATGAAACCTGATATGGGCAAGATCAAACCCAACATGGATGGGAGCTTCATCCATGAAAACTCAAGTCCTGGCATAAGAGGAATCATCAGGGATGCTACTGGTAACATTATCATGGCATTCTCAGTCCCTACTCCCTCCTCGATATCCAAAACCTGCTTGTGAAGACCACATCATTGTCAGATACAATAGTCTTAGGCATCCCATGTTATCTAAACACCTCAGACATGGACAACTGAGCAACATGTAATGCTGAGTAGGGGTGTTTAAGTACCATGAAATGAGATGATTTGTGAAACCTGTCAACCACTACAACTATAACCTCTTTCCCATTTGCTTTGTGAAGCCCCTCTATGAAATCCGTAGATACATCCTGCCAGACTCTCTCAGGAATGGGTAGAGGTTGCAGCAAGCCAGGATATGCCACAGTGTCATTTTTGCATCTCTGACAGACATCACACTGTCTAACATAGGAGTACACATCTTGTTTTATTTTCTTCCAATAGAAGTCTTGTTTGAGCCTGTGTAGGGTGCCTGTGATCCCAGAATGATCACCAGTGGTACTGTCATGGAAAAAGGACAAGACATCCCTTCTCACCTCAGGAACAGCTCCAACCATGAGCTTTCCTTTCCGGCTCAGAATACCAGTATGAAACTGATAGTAAGGCTTGTGGGATCCTGCATCTTGTATGGTCTGAACCAAATTTTGTAGGTGAGGGTCAAAGCTTCATGAGTTTTGACAGAGTCTAAAAGCTCAGAATTCACCCCTGTAATGCTACACAATTGTATAGGCTCCTTCGTCCTGGATAGTGCATCTGCCACCACATTGTCTCTTCCTTTGTTGTATGAAATGGTATAGTCATAGCCAAGTAACTTGACTAACCACTTCTGTTGGCTACGGGTGGTGATTCTTTGCTCTAATAGGTACTTCAGACTCTGATGATCAGTCTTGATTATAAACTTTCTTCCTGGCAAATAAGGTCTCCACCTTTGTACAGCAGTCACTATAGCTAGTAATTCTCTTTCATATACTGAAAGAGCCATATTCTTCTCAGATAAGCTTTGGTTGAAGAAGGCTATAGATCTGTTGGAATGAGCCAGTACAGCTCCAATCCCACCTTAAGAAGCATCAGCCTCAACAACAATTTCAGTAGAGAAATTAGGAAGAGCTAAAACAGGTGCTGAAGTGATAGAAACTTTCAACTTCTCAAATGCCTCAGAAACTACCTCATTCCAATGAAAGTTATCCTTCTTCAGGAGGTCATTCAGAGGTCTGGCTATGATTCCAAACCCTTGATGAACGTTCTATAATAGCCTGCTAGTCCCAAGAACCCTCGCAGGCCCTTAAGGGTTGTAAGTGGGGGCCTATTCACCACTGAATCCACTTTTTGAGCATCCATGTGAACCCCTTTTTCTGATATAACATGTCCTAGATAATCAATCTGTTTGACTCCAAAAGCACATTTGCTTTGCTTCACATATAAAACATTGTCCCTCAGAACCTTGAAAGCTTACTCTAAATGTGATAAGTGATATGACCAGTTGTCCTAGAGCCCGTCTTGTCTATAAGAAATGAGCCTCAGGACAATCTCACATTTGGAAAAGACTTTTGGAATCTAGAAATCATTGTGAAAAATATGTTCTTTGAAAAATTGCAATAGGAAATATTTCTCTTTGGTGGGATAACTGGCTTGGATCGTCTGGCTCGCTTGCTCAATACTTTCTAGATTCTTATCACTCAAAAATATTAAAAGTTCTGCGAGACTGATGCCCTCTCCACATGGATATTGTTCCTTGAACACCACAGAGATCATACAAAGTTCAACTGGATTAGCTAGCAACTTATCCATGCTTGTCTGTTGTATCATCTTGGCAGTGTAGGTTGTATTCATCTCAAGGAAACCTTACGGCCAGAAATACTAAATTCCAATCCAACTGACTCATACCAAATGCAGAAGCTCGTGTGGATCGAATTGATTAATGAGAATACACAAATAGAATAATTTAATTCAATCTTGAAACTTTTCTTTATCTACTCTTGATAAGCATAAATAGTGCTAGAAACAAACATTGTTTTCTTGTTTAGAAATACTATTCATACTTTTATTCATACTCCAGTTGTATATGAACCCTTGCAGCATGTTTTCAGTGACAGTGATACTACCAAATGCATATGGAATACTTTTGAAAACTCCCTTGGAATTAATCATCAAGAGAGAGATGTTAAAAGAATTTTCAATACTTGATGGAACTAGCACCACCAACAGTGTATTTGCATTTCTTGGGAAATTTGGAAAAGCTGGACAGCTTATAAATATGGTGATCATAAACAAAAAATTGTGACTTCAAGTATGCAGGTGCATATCTTGTGGAATATCAAGGCAGTCATTTTCACTGCCTTCCCAAACTATGACACTACAGGTACATGGCTCAACTTTATGCAAGAATTGAAAGGTACAAACCTATTGTGAAATAAAAACAAGTCAGGTGAATGAAACCTGATATGGGTAAGATCAAAGCAGCCACGAATAGGAGCTTTATCCATGAAAACTCTAGAGCTAGCATAGGAGGAATCATCAGGGATACTACTGGTGACATTATCATGGCATTCTCAGTCCCTACTCAATGCAAGACCAACAATCACGCTTAAGCTATGGCAGCATTATATATTAACAGATGGTGCAAGCAAGTTGTCTATAACAAATATGACTTGAAACTTAAGGGAATGATTCTTGAGAGTACATTTTGTATCTTGTAGACAGGAAAGTGATCCTTTCCTCTCGCCTTTGTTTTTTCCTTCCTCTTTTCTCTGTATATCTTTGTGAATAGATACTCTCTTTCTGTATCTATCTCTCGCTCATAGCACACATACACAAAGATGAGTTGTGTATATAAGGTGTGAAGTTGATTTTGTATCATACAGTGACGTAGAGGTAACAAGCAGGTTACTCTTCATATTCATATCTTGAGTTTATTGATCTGTGAATCTAGAGTTGACTTCACCAATTTGCAGATGAAAGTCAATTTACATCTCGAGAAGCTTAGTGGTTCTCTTTCAATCTCCCAAACAGTACGTTAAAAAGGAACTTTAATGAACTGGTGGTGTCTTCTGATTATTGGTTTTGACTTTTTTCTCATGATTGATTTGATTCTCTTGAAAATCACATGCAGTGCCCCCTTTCTTTGCTAACCTCCACCTAACTTCCATTTATTCCTCATTAAGGGCTCTTTACTCTTTGTAGAGGAATCAAATCTTACTTGTCCAGAAATGCATGAGTGGTTTTAGGTGCTTGATCAAAATATAGCTTATTATCCTCTTATGAGCATAGAGGCTTATTTGTTTGATGGTTATTTCAGGAAAAGTTGAGGTAGGTGCTTGTTTTCATGTTGATACATTGTACATGTGGAAGCAGCTGTTTAGTGCTACTTGTAGAGTTTGATGGAGTTAATGGTGGGTAGGTCACTTCTACTTGTACCTGCATTGTCCTAGGTATTGCAACTACTTTATAATTTTATTGGGTTTGTACAATTCCTTATGGTTAGTATATGTGAATAATGGCAACTGGCCACCGCTCTCCGTGTTCAGTGGGAGAAGGTTAGTCTTCATTCTCTTGTCAGACATTTCCCAAGGTTTCAATTTGATGATGCATCTTTGTCTTCTATGTCTTTTAAGTTTCACATACTATATCTTGTTTTTGTTTTGTTTCATGAATATTTCTCGCATATCCCTCAACATGGAAAACTTATTTATTTATTTGTTAAAACTGACAAGTACTTGTTACTAACTAAAAGAGGGGATTGAAGAAACCCAGTATACTAATTACTATGTGCTCCAAAAGAAGCAAAACGTGGTTGATCTTCAATATCAAAGTTTCTAGTCTATCAATACGCTTTCCTGTAACATCATGTTTTCTAGTGTCTCATGGCCTTCCTACTTTGTTCCCGCCAAATTATCTTAAACATTAGATACTGAACGATTTCTCCCATCCTTTCTCTGTTATACCTGCTTGTTTGGAGCTTTCTGCTCCTTTCTGATCAAGAAGCTTCATAGTTGTTAACAAGATGGCAATGTAGTAAGAGATGGGTTGTACTGTTGGATCATCTCTCAAGCAGAATCACCTTCTTGTGTTCCAATTCTGTTCAAATTGTTCCGATCACACATACTACTGGTGTCATTATGGAACTCAGATAATCTTTATGCCCAGGTATTCCTGTTTAATCCCTTGATGGCTGCAATCTCCTTCCCTTGCCATCTGGCTTGTGCTCTAATAGTTAGACTTTGGAGATTAAGGGAAATGGTCATATTGTTGGAGAATCTGGACCTCCACTATGAAATTTGTAGCATTGAACTACATCACACATCCTCTACTATTTCATTTGGTGAAAGAGTCCGACAAAACGATTCTGGAAACTTTTCTGCAATTGCCACTGGTTTGAAGAGAAATCGGATAACCTGGTGAATTCTGATAGACTTCCAAATACTCACACCCCCTGTACTTCTCACCACCAGTAGGGCATGTACATATACACGGTAAATTGTATGCATGTATATTTAGTTTGCCAAATAATAATTATCAATATTGTAATAATACTGGCAGCAATCTGACCCTTTAATGGGGAAGTGCAATTTTTATTTGGCCCTAATCTGAGACTTCTGGTTGAGGAGAGCTACCCTATCCATCCCACCACAACCCCCGTGGGTTCAATGTCAAGATGATTCAGCATACAACATGACCTGGAGTAAAGAGCTGTGAACTTATCGTCAATAGAATTCTTGTAGAACTTTCTGCTTTCAGTGGATTTCAGTAATGAGGGACGTGTAGCAATCACACTTGAACAGCTAAAATGAAGCACAACATCAAGGGAAACAAAACAAGAAATGAAAGACAATGTAGAGACCCAAGGGGAATTGGCTTCCTAATGACTTGCTCTTTAAGGTTTTTCTTCTACTTTCAGCTGAAATTCTCTGCGGACTGCAAGTCGCTTCTCAACATGATCAACAGTCCGACTTTTGTTGAAGCACACTTTCATCAATTTGAGACAGTTCTAGTTACTGAAAATTCCTTTCACGAGGAAGACATACGGTCACCTTTTCCACCACTTTCAGATAAGAACAAATGTTATTTCCATTTCTGGGAAATCCACAGCAGCAAAGTCCATAAAATTTGTATGCCAAATAATTTGAGAAACATAGAGTGTATTTTTCGCTGCCTGTATATAGTTTGGTCCTTGCCAAGATTAGGGGAAATGGAGGTCTAGTTGGTATAAAATTGAAGTACACGGAACCACATTAGAGTGCCTCTTGGTACAATTGGCTTCATGCAGGAGAACTACGGGCTCATATTCGGCCATTTCACAGGTTCTTATAAAGTAGTACACTTGTTCCACAATAAATCTAGAAACATTCTCTGAGAGATCCTGAACCTTACAACAAGATCTTGGGATATACCTAATTGGATTGATCACAACTGTACCTCTACCAATCATCAGCACCACAAACGATCATCGACTTGACGAGATTGGAGGCATCAAATCTGATTCAGGTATGGATACTTAAGAGTGGGAATTATATTGGTTAAAGAGCTATAGCATCAATAGGTTATGTTATACCACATGATTTGTTCCCTCTGTTACATATTTACAAATTTAGCACACAAAATTATAACAAGCTGGTAAACATTACAATAATGCACCGATTTGAGTAACACAAATTGAAGCTGAAAAGATACATGCAGTCTATTTGATACACTAATTAAAGATAAATAGCAAATGTGGTAGCAAAATGTAGTACCTACTGACCAGAATGTATGAACGACTGAGGTTGAACTTCGCAGGTTGAGATAAATGATGCTGCTTCCTGTTCAAAGAACCACATCTCTGCTTTAGATTATATTCATCAAAGGTACTTGGAACATGGATAAGTTATTTGTGAATTATGAACTTTTCACAGTCTCACAACAATCACAAGAAAAAGAAGTAGTAGAAACTAAGAAAGTATTTTAGGAATCAATTCTCTGTGATGAAGACACAAATAGTAAAATATTAAATTTGATACGAGTATAACTACAACAATTAATTTTGGTTAGAGTACAAATAGGGCTCAACTTGCCTTTATTGTGTTTCTTTTTATAATGATTTTTGGTTCAGAGTTATTAGGTTATTGTGATTTTGGATTCTATATTATTTGACTAAGCACATTTAACCTTTAATTAATCTAATTGTACAACTTTCATCCTTCATGCTAGCACAGTTAAATTATCTGACAGAATTGTTACGCTAAAGAAAATAAAAACTAAAAAACAGAAGTGATAAAAAGAACGCTGATGACACCCACACAAAATTAGAAAGAAAACTGAGCTAAATTTACCTAAAGAGCAAGGTACTGAATTGCTCTTGAACAGTTAAGCCCTACAAGATGAACAAGAGAATTGAGATAAGTGAGAAAGAGATTTCTATTGAATTTTCCAACTAACTTTTACAATCAGAGGATTGTTGCTTATAAAGGAAAAGAATGGAAAGTAACTAATAGAAGGAACTGGTCCTTCTAGAAGTTAGTTATAACGGCCTAACTTTCTAACGACTTTTAACAACTTCCTTGAACACGCGCGAGTCACATGCTACTCCCTAATTACAGTGCAATAAATAGCTAAAATAGGATTCCAATCCAACTGACTCGTTACAATGCCTCCCACATTAGACAATCCATGTCCTCAAGGATAGAATTGAGGAAATTGATGGCTGCAAGTGATGAAATCCTCCCACGTGTTGTCCTCCTCTGCTGCATTAAGCCATTTGACAAGGAGCTGAGTCACAGGATGACCTTTCCTCTTGATCAACCTCCTGTCGAGAACCTTCTGAGGCACCAAAATGATATGGCCAGCATTGGAATGTACCACTGGCAAGGTGACAGAAGCAATCTGAGAGCCTAACTTCTTCATTAGCTAAGATATGTGAAATGTAGGGTGAACCTTAGAATCCTTAGGCAAGTCCAAGGTATAAGCAACAACACCCACCCTGGAAATGACCTGGAAAGGTCCAAAAACTTTGCTGAGAGTTTCTGAAAAGTGTGAGATTTTAAAGAAAATTGCCTGTAAGGTTGAAGTTTAGCATAGATCCAATCTCCTACTGAATAAGACTTGTCAGTTCTCCTTTTATCTACTTGAGATTTCATCCTGCTCTGAGCCCTATGCAGATGAAACTTTAAGTTCCCTCAGGTGGCCTCCCTAGCCTGGAGACATCTATCCACTAGATCCAGTTGAGAGCCAAAGGACATGTAGGGAAGGGAGGGAGGGAGGTTTATGGCCATACACAACCTCATATGGAGTCCTCCCAATGGCAGAGTGGAAAGTGGTGTTGTACTACCATTCAGCCGGTGCCAACTACTGAGGCCACTCCTTTGGTTTCTCAAATGCCATGCACCTTAGATAACATTCCAAACATCTATTGACCACCTCAGTTTGTCCATCAGTCTGGGGGTGAGTGGCAGTTGAAGTGACTAAGAAAACTTTTTGTAGTTTGAACAACTCTTTCCAAAACCTGCTTGTGAAGACCATCCTTGTCAGATACAATAGTCTTAGGCATCCAATGTAATCTAAATACCTCAGACATGAACAATTGAGCAACATCTAATGCTGAGTAGGGGTGTTTAAGTGCATTGAAATGAGTTGATTTGCAAAGCCTGCCAACCACTACAAATATAACCTCCTTCCCATTTGCTTTGTGAAGCCCCTCTATGAAATCCATGGATACATCCTGCCACACTCTCTCAGGAATGGGTATTGGTTGCAGCAAGACAGGATATGATTTTTGCATCTCTGACAGACATCAACTGTCTAACATAGGAGTGCACATCTTGTTTTATTTTCTTCCAATAGAAGTCTTGTTTAAGCCTGTGTAGGATGCCTGTGATCCCAGAATGAACTCCAGTGGGACTATCATAATAAAAGGACAAGAGATCCCTTCTGACCTCAGGAACAGCTCCAATCATGAGCTTTCCTTTCCGGCTCAGAATACCACCATGAAACTGATAGTAAGGCTTGTGGGATCCTGCATCCTGTTCCTTTAAAATTGCATTGGATAGCTTGGGAGAAACTATGTTTCCCTACTTTGGAGGGTGGGATCAGTCTTACTATGGAAGCACCAAGAATGTGTCAAAGAAGGAAACCTGGCAGAAGCTATCTGGAAGTTCTTTTAAACTTCTTGTGGCATCATCAATTGTAATAGCCTATAATTTAAGTTAAGGGCAAATAAGTCATTAGTTATTTTTTTAAAAGAAAAAGAAGAGAGAGATTGGGCTAAAAGCCCTAGGCAGCAACGACTGCTGTAATTTTGAGCGAAGAAAAAAAAAAGAAGAAACAAACGCTAGTTGCTGCGTTTTTGTTTCCAGCGAAGGACCACGAAAGAGAAGAAAGAACGGAAGGGTGAGGGAGAAGAAGGAGAAAGAGACTTATTTGAAGGTTTCGCTTCCAGGTTCGAGGTAAATCATCGTTGCTTTTCTTCTCCTACAGCCCCTCCAAGATTATTAGTTAGGTCATTCAAAGTAGGTGTTGAAATCTAATTACTAAAGGCTAATTATTGGGCAGCAAGGGTTGTACATACGATAAATCATATATATATTTCTATCTATTTTATGAGTATCAAGATACACGATTGATCAATGGATTGGGCATGAGAATACCTATAGATAGAAGTATATTTTATACTACTCCTACTGCCAGATATGCTCCCAGTAGCATTAGTTGGAATTACATTGTAATGCTGGGCTTGAGTTGTTGTTAATAGTAGTAATAGCCAAGAAAATTGTTTGAGCAACCGCAAGATATGAATACTTAGAGCTTTTAACTTGTTGCTGCTGAAATTGACGGAATATATCGTTACAGAATAAGATACTTTAACATATTGAGAATCAAACCTGAAACTTGAGGGTTGAATATTTTAAATAGTTATAGAATTAGCTTAAACATAGAATCTAACTGGAAATTGGTATGAATGTGATTATAGATTGACCAAAGGGATTCATACGGATTACTCGAGTTACGAGATTGGTATTTCAGCACTAGTACTGTGAGTAGTAACCTTACCACAATTTGTATTTCACAAATTTCATGATTTTTACATGGTTTATAAAGTAAATGTGTTTCTGAATGTTTTGAACTTGCATGTGGGACAAGTCTCTTACTTGATATGATACTGGAAAGATTATTTGAGATGATCGCATTCTTACAAGATATGATTACTAGTATTGAAAAGGTTTTACACTTATTTGAGAAATAGTATTTTGACAGGTGATTGTTAAACTTTGAAATGATATGATTTAATAAGATTTAAATGCTCTGTTCGATTTCGAAATGCTTCTACTGATTACAAGAAAAGTTTGAAAAGGGAGTAGACCTTGATGAATCCTGTAGCTAACGGCGGGTTCGTTAGACCTGGTGCACCTTGTAGTTACTGATTACTGATAAAGACCTTGCTAGTCTGTTACTAATATCCCTCGAGTAGGGATCTACTGATATGAATACTTAACTCATTTATGAGGAGTTCACTATTATTAGTACTTCTTAAAAAGAAGGCCACACTGATTACATGATTCATTCTTGGAAACCTCCCAGCTATAAGATTTGATATGAAAATATTTTTCTGAGTTTACTATTGAGTATTTATATTGATTTTGCTTATATGAGGCACATAAGATTGAATATTGTTTTCGTTTATGAAAAAGGCGGTTTTATCGTTTTGACTATCCTACTGACTTGTCCCTCACTAAAACGTTTGTGGTTAAGTGTTATTACTCACTGAGCTAGCGTCTCACTCTTCGCTAATTGTTTTTACAAAAAACTTAGGTGGTATTGAAGAGGATTTCATTAACTAGAGAGTGTGATTTGGTAGCATCTGGTGAGCCCCGCATTGCTTCGCGTGGCAAGAGAACTATTTATTTGTTATTGGTTTATTTAGTTCCTTTAAAAACTCTTAGAGTCGCTCCATTTGTCATTCCTTGGATTTGAGTCATGATTAGTCCTTCGTATTGTAGTCAAGTGACTAGTTGGAACTTGTTTTCATAATTTGGAAATGAATTAGGTTTGTTAAGTGACAATTAGATCATTGAAGGATATTATGTTGTGGCTTATAGTTGCTATTGGTTGTGTTGTGAATTTCTGAGACAGGAAAAGTCAGGATAAACCTAAAAACAGAGGAAACTCTGCCCGATTTTCTGTAGATTTCTGGTTAAGGCTTGTTTTGGGATTCTTCCCCTTAGCGGTCACGGTTCTAAATTGGGTCGTGACATCAATGAACGAGGAAGAATAAGAGAAACTATTATAAAATGGTTGCTGAATAGTACTAATAACAAAGTTCGTACACGACTTATTCAGTGCCTTTCTCTGTTCATCTGTTGGTAAATCTGGAAAGCTAGATGTAATCATAAATATGAGGACATCAAATCCTCTCCAGGTACTATCATCAACAAGGTCATTTATCAAATCACAATGCTAGTGAACTACCAGTTTCCACAACTCCAACTAAAGCAACAATGGGGCACCACACTCCTACAAATTGAAAATCTCAAGCTGAGGATCAATATCAAATGTCTTAGGTGGAGTAGGCCCAGCCCTGGTAGATTCAAACTAAACACGGATGGATGCAGCAAAGAGAACCCAGGAAGTGCCGGAGGAGAGGGTGTTCTTAGAGATGACATGGGGCAGATGATTATGGCCTACTCAGAATACTATGAGAATTGTTCCAACAATGTAGTAGAAACAAAAGCAGTGCTCTATGGAATAAATTGATGCATAACAAATGGTTTCAAAGATGTGGACATCGAATCTGATTCTGTGTTCATCGTTAATATGATTAATGACCTCAACGAGACTAGCTATCATATTATGCAGCCTATATATCAAATCAGCAGGCTTAAGAGACAAGGTAGCTTTAAGTTTCAGCACTACTACAGAGAAACTAATAGTTTGGCAGATCTTTTTTCACTCAAAATTCGGCTTCAATTTACTCATCCTTTGCTAACTTTCATTTTTTCCTCATTAAGGGCGTTTTGCTCTTTGAAGAGGAAACAACTCTTACTTGTACAGAAATGCAGGATTGGTTTTTAGGAGCTTGATCAAATTATAGTTGATCATCCTCTTATGAGCGCAGAGGTTTATTCGTTTGTGGATGTTTATTTTAGGGAAAATGGAGGTCTAGTTGTTATAAAATCCAAGTAGACGAACCACATTAGAGTGCCTCTTGGTACCACTGGCTTCGTACAGGAGTGCTATAGGTTCATGTTCAGCCATTTCACAGGTTCTTATAAAGTAGGACACTTGTTATATCACATGATAAATCTAGAAACATTCTCTGTGAGATCCTGAAACTTGCAGCAGGATCATGGGATGGACCTACTTGGATTGATCACAACTGTACCTCTAGGCTCTACCAATCATTAGCACCACAAACGATCAATCGACTTGATGAGATTGAAGGCTTCATAACTCATGCCACATCAAATAAATCTCATTTAGGTATGGAGTGGGAATTATATTTGTTAAAGAGATATAGCATCAATAGGTTATAAGTTCTATATATAGCAAATGCTAAGGGCCTACTGACTGCCCAGAATGTATGAACTAGAGATGTTAAACTTCGTAGCTTGAGAAAAATGGTGCTGCTTCCTTTTCAAAGAACCACATCTCTGCGTTAGATTATATTCATCAAATGTACTTGGAACATGGATAAGTTATTTGTGGATTATGAACTTGTAACAAAGTATTTTAGGAATTAATTCCCTGTTTTGGTCTTTTGGACCATGCTATTGATAAAAACAGAATTAGTAAAAAAATTAAATTTGATACGAGTATAAGAGCCCGTTTGGATTGGCTTAATAAAAGTAGCTTTTAAATTAAAATTATAAAGTCAAACTTTTAAGTTAAAAAAATAAAAAGTAGGGAGACCAACTTTTGGTTTTTAAGTTATTTTTAACCTTGACAAACATTTCCTAACTTATTTTAAGTTATTTTTTGATTTATTTTAAGTTATTTTTATATTTGTCAAACACTTTCAGAAGTCAAAAACTGACTTAAAAATAAATTTGACCAACTTTTAATCCAATCCAAACTTGATGTACCTATGAATTAGTTTTGGTTAGAGTACAATTAGGGGTCAACTTGCCTTTATTGTGTGTGTGTGTTTTTTTATAATCATTTTTGGTCCTGAGTCATTAGCTTATTGTGATTTTGGATCCTATATTATATTTATTTGACTAAGAACATTTAATCTTTAATTAATTTAATTGTGCAACCTTGATCATCCATGCTAACAGAATTAGAATATTGGATTGAATCGATTAATCGATTTATGCCATTTTTTTAATAAAATCGTGGACTTCTATTTAAGTGTATAACCGTTTCAAACAATTAGAATGATCTTTCTAATTTATAAAAAAATTGAAAAAATCTCCGAACCAAACCAAAAATGTAAATATATTTTATATATTAACAATATGTTAAATTTTATATATAAATATATTTTAAAATATTTTTCAAATATAAATGTAACATAGGTTCTAGGCCTTTGGAGACTGAAAGACTTTGGGTCTTTGCTCTTTAATTAGCTTTTAATTAAGTTTAAAATTAAAAGATACTATGATAGATACTATATCAAACAATACGGCAAAACCTATGCAAGCATTTCTATATATTAAATGTTTAAGATCAAACAATATGACAACAAGGTTTTACATTCTTGACTTCTTAGAGAAGAATTGAAGTGCTTCTTCAAGAACATATTTGCAAAAAAAATAGTATCTTTAATAATAATATCTGAAGATTAACTGAACCATAGTGATACCGAAGAGAAACTGACATGATTGGAATGGTTTTAAAAAATCTATTTTTAGTTATACATTATATAAAATATCTAAAAAATTATAATGATATAATTTTTAAAAATAATCGATCGAACTGTCCCATTTACCCCCTAATCTTTTGTACTCTTACAGCTCCCCCGTTTGAAGTGTATGGATTGCTTAAATTTGCTAATTTGACTAATAATTGGACACTCACATAAATGCCCTCATCTCAAATTGTTTCTTATGTGAAGTTCTCTACACTCTTGTTAACTGTGATGATTGATGAATATCCTATGATGTTTCTTGCTTTGTCACAAAAAATTAATACATGGTAGCTTCTCCATGGATAAAAATTCTTTATTTAAAAAAAGAAATTGTATAGATTATGTTAAATATTTAACTTTTGTTAGTATTAAGAATCATTCCAGCACATTTGAATGAATTAATGATTAAATGTACATAGTCACATAATATAGAGACTAAGATCGGAAATACTCAACAACTCAGGACCAAAATCGCTATTTATTTTCTTTTTCTTTTTCTACAAATTTGAATTATATCTAAAAGGATAATATTAAATACTAAAGAAAATTAATAACCCTGTTTACCTTTAAAATGATCTGATAGTGTAAAAATATTGATACATTTAACGTGGACAAAACTTCAACTTAATGGGAAATGCATCGTCCAAATTGGGAAGAGTTTTAGTCATATCGTATTTGATTTGCATGTCCACCCTATTTAGAACATTTTTGAAACACTTACTAAGATTAAAATCAAAATCTTGTACTAATAATATTTCCACTCAATAAACAATTCAAACTCATTGTGTCCAAATGGCTGTGATGAGTGTGAAAACAATTTTTTTCTCTCTTTTAGTTTTGATTATATTTCTTTCAAATGTGATCGAGAGCCACAAATTTGGCGGAAGATCAAACTTTACGATTGAGGTATAATGTTTATAGGATTTTATCCTTCGATAATATATCTTTCGACATTTCAATTTACAAAAATGTAAATGTGGTGAAGGAACTCTTTTTCTTTGTACAATATATCCTTTTATTTCTCTTTAAAGGTCTTTGTCGTATGAAATTGATGTTTTTGTAGACTATTCACGGAGACATATATGACTGTGTGGACATGTACAAACAACCAACTCTTTTGCATCCAACACTAGGCTCCGAAAGAATTAAGGTATAAGTTTTGTTTTAGCATTTTTTAAAGAATCGTGAATAACTTCGTCATATTTTTTTTAAAAAATCTAATTTCACTTGTGAAGTCTCTCAAGATATTGTCCTTAAGGATATTTCACCCAATATATGGTGGCAGACGTGTAAAAAAATTATAATAAGGCTAGTAAGGCTTGAGCACATGACCTCGTGCATGGAGATTTTGCAACCTCTTAACCAATATACTAAACATTCAACTTGTTTCAAAAGTGTCAATTCATGTATTTATATTTATTAAACTAAAATTTGATATCTATATACAATATAATTTTTCGAGGAATTAAGGGTGTCGCTTGACCAAGGGTAGGTCCGCCCCTGTCGATATAGGTGTATTCCCACGATTCAACAAGCTGATCTTCTAATATATAATTAACTAGAAATCAAAATCTAACAAAAAAATAAATAGAAAGAAAAATCAGCTCAAAAGAAATATTGAAAAGAGAAGGAAAAAATACCATGAGAATACTGGTACCACATATATGGTAGTTGATTGAAAACTTGATATTATTATTATTATTTGATATGATTTCAATTTAATATTTTCATTTTGTTTACTACAATATCCAAAATAGATGGTCATAGCGAAGAAGCTTGAAAGACAAAGATTAAAGTCAAAAAGGGGAAATAAATTGGACGGTTTCAACGCTGAGGAATATTGGTTGAATAAAAAAGGATGTCCGATTGGAACTGTTCCAATACGTAAAATGACAAAAAAGCAATTACAAAGTGCTACTAGACATGTCCCTTCAAGTTTTGGTCATGAATACTTTGGATATAATTGGATTGATGTAAGTCTTCGTTTACAAACATATCTCTCTTTTTTTCTAGTATATTTTGCCTTTTCATTAATCACTTTTATTTTTATTTTTTAAATTTTATATAACATAAGTATACGACGTTAAAAATGGCATTATAATTTATTAGCATAAAAACGATTTATATATCGGTAATAGCCAAATAAAGCATACATTTTACTATGGCCAAAATCCAAATTCCATATTCCAATCAGTTGTTCCATGATTGTCTCAAGTGTAGTAAATGAATATTTCTTGCGTATATGACACAAATGGTATCAATCTGTCATTTATATTTATAAAAAATATAAATATATTTACGAATTAATTTTTCTATTTCAAGGACTGAGAGAGAAAAGGTTTGAAGCATATAATTACTATGTGAACAACATATAGAAAACCAAATTTTATGGTATGGCATGTTAATTGTTAATTAAGATTCCTATTTTAATGGGATTCCATTTTCATACATAATTATGAAAAAAAAAATCCATTTTATTACATTTTATTGAGATATTTTATGGATTTGAAAGTTGTATACAGTATAATTAACAGATCGGATCCGGCTCCCATCCTACCCCTTCCCTCCATTTCGTTAAGTGCATGTCTAGATGAGACACATGTTTAAAGTTATAATTGTGTCATTTGATTGCAATATATATGTGTATGGGTTATACATACATACAATTCTCTTATTTAAAATTGCATAATTTATTGATAGGTCAATAAAAATATTGTGTTTAGTTCGCAGGAATTAAAATAAAAGCGTCTCCACCAATAGAAAGATTTTTTGGTGTCTCAGCTTTCATTTCTTTATACAATCCTCAAGTAAAAGGAACTGGTCAATACAGTGCTGCAACCATGTTTTTTTCAAATGGGGGAGGGCAAAACCTTGAGGAGATACAAGTGGGATGGATTGTAAGTTGTCATTAATTTTTTTATTATTATTATTTATTATTATTTTTTTTTTATTATTATTATTATTATTATTATTATTATTATTTTGTGTACTATATATTCCATCTAGGGGTGTGCACTATATATTCGGATTAAACCGAATAACCAAGCCAAATCAAATCAAATCGAATTTTTATTTGGATTGGTTTTTTGGTTTTTTGGTTTTTCGGATTGGTTTTGGATTAATAAATTACTTTGTTTGGCTTTTTGGTTTGGTTTTGGATTTTAAAAAATAAAAACCGAAAAAAACCGAATTATATATATATAATGTTTAAGTTTAGAATTAAGTTGGAGGTAACCACTTTTGTCCCTTTTTGGTTATTGCATTTCATGATGATTACGTTTATATTTAATGTTTGAGTTACATCTATAATAGGTATACTTATAAGTATTGTGTTTTAAGTTTTACTTATGATTTATATTAGAAAGTATATTTAAGGGATTAAATATTATTACTTTGGTTATGTTATTAATTATTGACATAACCGAATAACCAAATCGAAAAAAGCCGAACCGAATAGAGGAAAATCAAACCAAACCAAATTTATTTTGCATCGGATTGAGTTACACTTTTACAAAATCAAAAACCGAAAAATCCAAACCGAATAGTGCAAAACCAAACCGAAAAACTGAATGCACACTCCTAATTCCATCATATATTTCTTATAAACTCCAATACTTTCTTTTATCCAATACGTCGCAATTATTCAAGAGTTATGATAGCTTTTTTTTTTAAAGGAAAGGTAGTTTAGTCATCGATCCATTTGTTATCCTATTATTTTCTTAGGTAAAATATTTGGTTTCTACATTCGCCTTTTCAGGTGCATCCAACTTTGAATGGTGACAACCGAACTCATATATATACCAAGTGGACTGTAAGTATATTTTTTGAATTAATTCTTTTTTTACTTGAATGAAAAATTATTTTTGAAAAAACTAGAATACTCAATAAATACTTGAAATTTAGGTGGATGGTCATCAAAAAACAGGATGTTACAATACTAAGTGTCCAGGATTTATTCAATTAAGTCGAGTAATACCTATAGATTATGCTTTTCCAAGGACCTCACAGATAGAAACAAATTACAAAGAGGAAGTGCTTCTCAGGCTTTATCAGGTACTTCTGTCTCAATTTATTTGACGGAATGACACATGATTTCTTTCTATGTTACGATTACATAATCATATGATATATTGTTATGATTTTGTTAGACGGAATATTTTGATTATCATCTTACAATGCCGGTGATGAACGAGGAGATAGGAATGTGGCCATATGAAGTGTTCGACAAATTGAGTGCAAATGCGGCGGATTTAGTGCAATTTGGAGGGAAAGTGTACACCCCAGGAGGCCAAGATGTTAGCCCTGCAATGGGAAATGGTCAATTTAGAGGAGGATATTGGCAGCTAACTTGTTATATGCGCAAAGTATTGTATGAAATAGAAGTAGATGGACAGAAAAAACAAGTAGTGCCAGATGATTCTAAGATTATATCTCAAGACTCAAGGTGTTACTATGAAGGCAATCATTATAATGCCAATGATGGCTATTGGGACTATAACTTCTTATTTGGGGGTGCAGGGGGTAAAGATCAATGGGAAACTTGTATTTATTAGCTAGGAAATACTTTGAGTTACTTTTTAATTATTCATTTAGTTTTATCTTCTTAACAATGTCTTTGTCGTTATGTGTTTGACTCAAAGATACCCTTATGTCTAATGATTGTTATGTGTCGAAAAAGAAAAACGGTTTAAAAATGATTTCAAACTTAAAAGGGAAAAACCAACATTTAAGGAGCGCTATTTAATTTTTTTTTTAAAGAAATAAAAAAAAAACATAATTTTAAAAACTCTAACAGAATTAAGTCTTAAAAATTCAAAGAAATGGATAAGAGGTTCCGATTTCCACTTTGAGATGGTATTAACACTCAAAGGTTTAAAATTGATTTCAAACTTAAAGGGAAAAACCAACATTTTAAAGGAAATAAAGATGTTGAAAATTTATTTGAAAGTTAATTAACTTAAACATTTTGAATTAATTTAGAAAGAAAGTAAACTTTGTAAAAAAATGATTAAGTAAAGGAAAGACAATTGAATAAACCATTAAAAATAGAAGAGTAAATAACATAAAATGATTCATCTTTAAGGGAATTTAATTAAGTTAGTCTAAACCATCAAAGTTAAAATTAATACAAGATAAGAATTATTATAACAATAAAGAAAAGAATAAATTTGAGTTTTGCTTAAATTCAAAGTTGTTGACTTTAGCAGGCCCAAACCAGTCCTAAGTTCTAATGCCTGCTGAAACAAATAGGCTGTTTAAGGCCACTTTTCCTCCTCCTGAAATCTGCTATTCAATTCTTTTGGACTGCTGCTGCACTAGGGCTTTTTAGCCCATTTTCGTCCCTGTATCAAGTGTATATCAACATTATATATCAATGTATATAATCTGTGTATATTGGTCGTATATCATTGGTATCAGATGTATATCGGCTTTTATATCATCCCTTTCCCAGCATTTTTTACTTCCATTTCCCCTTTATACTAGCTTCCTTTCTATTTCTCTGAGATAGTTGAGTTTCCACCAACTCGAAATGCAATAAGACAAGGAAATGAGTCCAAATTGAACTCCACAAATATCACATGTGGAAAAAGAAAGGAAAAAAAATTAATATGAGAGATTTGATATTACTAGCAAACAAAGGGCAGTATGCAAACATGAACATATGCAGTAATGACACGGAGAGGGAGATATGAATTAATTAATTAATTGCTAGGACAAGAAATTTAATTTTAAAAAAACGCTCACTTAGTGACTTCACTGGACGTTACACTATGAGTTAATGTATAGAGAATTAGAGATCAATTATGAATAGTCTAAGCATTTAGACATTTAAGAATGAACATTTGCAGAAGAGATCAAATGTAACGTGCATAAGTTAATGAATCATGTGTCCAAATGGCTGTGAAGAGAGTGAAAACAATTTTCTTCTCTCTTTTAATTTTGATTATATTTCTTTCAAATGTGATTGAGAGCCACAAATTTGGCGGAAGATCAAACTTTACGATTGAGGTATAATGTTTATATGATTTTTTCCTTCAATAATATATCTTTCGACATTTCAATTTACAAAAATGTAAATGTGGTGAAGGAACTCTTTTTCTTTGTAAAATATATCATTTTATATCTCTTTGAAGGTCTTTGTCGTATGAAATTGATCTTTTTGTAGACTATTCATGGAGATTTATATGATTGTGTGGACATCTACAAACAACCAACTCTTCTGCATCCAACACAGGGTTCCGAAAGAATTAAGGTATAAGTTTTGTTTTAGCACTTTTTTTAAAGAATCGTGAATAATTATTTATTTATAGAAATAAGTCAATAATAAGACTATGAGCCAAGTTAAAATATACGAGCTACAAACTTAGTATCATGAGCTGAAAACAAATTGGGTTGGGAGTGAATGGGAATTGGGGGTTTGGGCTGGTGCGTATAGGATGTTATTTAGTATTTATAATATGTGGTTTCTATAATTTATACTAATGTTATTGTATTGGGCTGATTTGGTGAAATTCTTGGGCCCAAAATTTTGGCTGAAAAGAGGGCTTTAAGAGGAGTAAAAATTGGTTAGATTTGTAATCACGAAATGACCATTTGGATTTCACGAAATTTACAAAGTAACCAATTAAGTTAATTAATGAAATTGGCTAAAAGTTAAATAAGATGAATTAATACTAATTAGTTAACGAGCTTCTTAGTCTTAAAAAAAATAAAATAATTAACTTAATTTACTCAAAATATCAATTATAATTAAATTAAACTAATTAACAAAATATTTAATTAAAAACAAATCTTTTTAGACGTCTTTCGAATATTTATTTTTATTTTTTTATTATTTTATAAAAGGTAGTAATTATAAATATTTTTGGACCACCGCAATAATTAGGGAATGTTACACAAACCTCATAGTGTTAAGAGCTAATTAAATCATATCCTTACTCTTTTTCAAATTACAAAAAATCTCTTAAATTTGGTAGAATTCGAATACATCCCAAAACTTCCAGTACATCGCGTCTTGATTTCGAATACATTGTTTAATGTCTCGATACATCGCATCTAGATTTCGGATACATCGCTCAATGTCTCTGATACATCGCGTACGTCCCGTTACTTCACGTATGATGACATATCCAACCAATACATCTCGTAAAGTGATGTATCTCAGAATAGGAGAGAGTAGATATTTTGTAATTTTTTTCAAATAGTAGGGAAGTTTAGAGAATATGGTCAAGTAAATTATATATATATATATATAAAATTTAAAAATTATAAAAATGACAAAATTACTTAAAATAACTTGAAAATATTTTGAATTTTATATAAGTTAAATTTTTTTCAAATTGTTAAAATTTGAAGAAACTAGATAACTAATCCATATTGCGGTGGGTCAAAATTGGGTGTCAACAATGATTGCTTCAAAACAAGAAAAAAATGGTACACTTTTATCCTTAAACTATGCAAAATAAGACAGTTTTGCCATCCATCATAGATATTTGTGTGCTTCTCATTAAAGACAAAATGAAAAGTTTAAAGTTGAATTGTTACTAAATATAAAAAAATATCTTTTTTAAAAAATAACTAGAAAATAAAGAGAGATGATGAATCTGTTTGACATTGTTGTTGGGAGGCCAAAAACACTTATTTTTAGAAAAAAAGCATCTTTTTTTTTTAAAAAAAATTAAGTATTTGTCAAATCGGTCAAACTACTATTAAATAGAAGTAGAAGCAGAAACAATTTTTCTATTGTTGGGAAGAAGTTAAAATTCTTGCTTCTTAAAAAAAGCAGAAGTAGAAAAAGGAAATTATTTTTCTCAAGAATAAAATATCCATTCCATGTATACATAATTACAAATATATTCCTAAGAATAAAATATCACTTCCATATATATATATATATATATATATTAACTAATATATCCCTTATTAATTAATTCTCATATCTCATATGTTTGGTTAAGTTTCATCTAAAAAAATATATTTTATTTTCATATATTAATTTTTTTTATTTTATGTTTAGATTTATTATATGTATATTCTATATTTTATATATTATTTGACGTATTATTTTTCAATAATTAGAAGGAAAAAAGGTAACAACGATATTTTTGCAAGATTAGAAAAAAAAACAATTGAAGATTTCAACCCTCTCATAAAAATGTATAATATTGATTGAAATTTAAATATGTAAAAATTATAATACGTACTACATAATATAAATATTCCCTAAAATTTCTAGGGAATTACTACGCAGGTCGTAGCCTATGGAATACTGTCATAGATTTTGTGTTTTACTATAATCATTGGAAAACTATTAGGTTAATATTTTTATTTATTTATTTATGCTTTTACTTGAAATCAAACTTAATAAATATTATAAAGATAATTTTATATGTGGATTTGATTAACAAATAGTAACACTAACACCATATAATATTGTCGATATTTATGATTATATTTTAAATTATAATTTGATTTAAAAAAATTATGAAAATTATACTTTTAAAAAAAATGGGTTGGCCGGGCACAGCCCGTTGCCCACATACTTGTGGGAGCTGATCATATTTTGGCCCACAAAAAAATGGGCTAGCCCGGTCTGGCCTTTCAAATTTTCAAGCCTATATGGGTTAATCCCGTATGAGATGGGTCAGCCCTTATAGACAACTCTAATTAATATATATTACACAATAATAGAATTTATTGTTTGTTGTCATTGTATACACTAACATTACATATTTAAAAAGTTAAGTGTCTTCAAACTAATCCTTGGTGAACACCATTAGTGATTGCTTAACAATATTACATGCAGGTGTATTTGCTAAATTAATTTGTGAAATGGTTATGCATGGAATAGTTCTTACTAAAATAGGAAGTCCCAAATAAAGTGGTTACAAAAGAAAGACTATAATATCAAGTACTTCACTATGATAAGGAAAAGAAGAAGGAAACAACATATTTGCAGAATCAAGAACCATAAAGATACATCAGTATATGGAGAAAAAAAAAACAGTTAAAGCGACAATCATGCAGTTTGAATAAATGTTTAATCTTCCACAATAGGATATATATTAATTATACTATGATTATCTTTGTACGTCGAATAGTAGAAGTATTACAAATGAAGATAATGACATATTGACATTCATTCCTCAAGAAGAGATAAATGTGAGGTTATAATTGATCAGCAGGGGTTCATTTAGCATTAATAGGGAACCAAATTCTTCTAAAAGATCCTTTCGTAAAACTCTTCAACTTTTTAAAAATAAAATAAGCAAAATAAAACTTCTTCCTTCTTCCATAATATGTAATCTGATAAATGAACCTTTTGTCTAACTCTAGTCATCTATTTTACAGCGATGCCGCTAGAGACACAAATCTGACATATGAAGCCAACACTAACATGCCGTGTCGATCACAGCTCCAACTTCCAGCGAGCGACATGTTGTGCCGATCATAGAGCCAACCTCCACCAATCACTATTGAGAGCTAATTTCTCCGAGATTTCCTAAATTAGTTTGGCCACACCAATCAGTGATAGTATAGGTAGTCATTCTATTAATCATTGATTAATAAAATATGACATGCAATATTATTTAGTATACGTGAACTTTTTCTTTATCTTTCTCCGTTCACATTGCAATAAATCACGACCTGATCTGATCCAATTATCCAACTCTAACCCATAACCCAAATCAATCCTTTTCAATGATAATAATGTTTGTAGTAAAGATTTGAATTAATATGATGAATTAACTAAAGATCCCATCATTCAAGGAATTGATCAGATTGCAATGAGTACAGAGCTGTCCAGTAGCATTCGAGACAAGGTACATTCTTTCTCAAAACATCGTGGATTTTAGTAATTTTTTGTGAAAATTTTGATGAAATGCCGAATTAGTTGAACTAGAGTTTGTTGTGTACATTCCTCTTTATCTGCAAAAAGGGCTTTGTTTGTATAGTGAGCAGGCACTAATATATCATTTATGGTATTAGTTAAGTGAAATTCAATAATTTTAATCCAAATTTGTATTCATCACAAATGTTTTATTCTTCCAGTTGAAACCCTCATTGCCACAACAACATTAGATTTAGCAACAACATTGGTGGCCACAAATTATGATTTTTTTGTGACAACGTCAAGTAGCCTAATCGGTTTTTTTAGTAACTAAAATGGCCAATTCTAATATATTAAAAGCATCAAATAGTATTCAACAAACTATTTCACAAATCTTACATTATATGCACTTCTATTATAGAAGGTTAATTAAATCTATATTACACAGTAGTTTATTGTTCGTTGTTATTGTATGCACACACATATTACAAATTTTTAAAAATAAGTGTCTACAAACTCAGCCTAGGTCAACACCATTGGTGATTGCTTAAGAATCTTATTTTAGGTGCATTTGCTGAATAAATATGTGAAATTGCTATGCATGCAATAGTACTTGATAAGGGAAAGTAGAAGGAAACAACATATTTGTAGACCAAGAACACATGAGTATAAGGAGAGAAGAGGATAGTTGAAGCTACAATCATGCATTTTGAAAAGATGTTTAATCTTCCACATTAGGATATGAGTCATAATGTGATTATCTCTGTACGTAGAACGGTAGAAGTATTACAAATGAAGATAATGACATATTGACATTCATTCTTGAAGGAAAAAAGATAAATGAGGGGTATAATTGACCAGGAGGAGTTAATTTAGTATTAGCAGGGCATTAAATTTTTATAATATATACTTCAGTAATACTCTATACTTTTTAAAAATAAAATCAGCAGAATAGAACGTCTTCCTTCCATAATATGTAATCTCACAAAGGTTCTTATCTAAATCTCGTCATCTATTTTACAGGGATGTTGTTAGTCACAGAGCTAACGAATGGAGCGAGCACTGACAGACTTTGTCGATCACAGAGCCACCTTCCATCAAACAGTGACAAGTTGAGCCGATCACAGAGCCAACCTCCACCGACCACCATTGAGAGGTAATTTCTCACTGATTTCCTAAATTAGTTTGTCCACACCAATCATTTGTAGCATTGATAATCATTCTATTAATATTTGATCAATAAAATATGACATGCAATCTTATTTAGTCCACATGAACTTTTTCTTTATCTTTCTCAGTTCACATGACAATAAATCACGATCCGATCCAATCCAATTATCCAACTCTAACCCATAAACCAAATCAACCCTTTTCAATGATAATCATGTTTGTAATAATGATTTGAATTAATATGATGAATTAACTAAAGATCTCATCATTCAGGGAATTGATCAGATTGTGACGAGTACAGAGCTGTCTGGTAGCATTCGAGACGAGGTACATGCTTTCTCAAAACATTATTGTTTTTAGTAATTTTTTGTGAAAATTTTGATAAAATGCCCAATTATTTGAACTAGAGTTTGTTGTGTACATTCGTTTTTATAATTAGAACTAGATAAATTACTCGCGTGAAATCAAAATATCATTATATATCTAATATTTTGATTTTAAGAATGTCAGTTGCTATATTATATTCCAATATATACCCCTAAAAGTAATAGTGAAACTGAGGACAAAGCATTTGTTTGTGCAGTGAGCATGCACTAATATTTCGTTTATGGTATTGGTTAAGTGAAATTCAATAATTTTAACCCAAATTTGTATTCATCAGGTTTATTCGGCCAGTTGCAACCCTCATTGCCACAACAACATTAGATTTAGCAACAACATTGGTCGCCACAAATTATAATTTTTTTGTGACAATGTTAAGTTGCCTAATCTATTTTTTTAGTAACTAAAATGGCCAATTATAATATATTTGAAGCATCAAATAGTATTCAACAAACTATTTCACAAATCATACATTATATGCACATCTATTATAGAAGGTTAATTAAATTTATATTATAGAGTAGTTTATTGTTCGTTGTCATTTATTTTACAGGGATGTTGTTAGAGTCACAGAGCTAACAAATGGAGCGAGCACTAACAAACTTTGTCGATCACAGAGACACCTTCCAGCAAACAGTGACAAGTTGTGCCGATTACAGAGCCAACCTCCACCGACCACCATTGAGAGGTAATTTCTCACTGATTTCCTAAATTAGTTTGTCCACACCAATCATTGGTATCATTGATAATCATTCTATTACTATTTGATCAATAAAATATGACATGCAATCTTATTTAGTCCACATGAACTTTTTCTTTATCTTTCTCAGTTCACATGACAATAAATCACGATCCGATCCAATTATCCAACTCTAACCCATAAACCAAATCAACCATTTTCAATGATAATCACGTTTGTAGTAAAGGTTTGAATTAATATGATGAATTAACTAAAAATTCCATCATTCAAGGAATTGATCAGATTGCAAAAGAAAACGTCAGAAGAAATTAAAGAAAGAAGCACAATTTATTTAGCATGTATAAAAGATTGAAAAGTATTAACCTACGATTTTGAGAATGTTTGAGACACTCTTTGATAAGGTTTCCTTGTTGCTTTAAATAATTACAAAACTTCTTGCTACAATTGCTAGCAATATGACTATTAATTCCTTACAACTGTAGCATTGAGTTGTAGTCATATTCCAAAGTTTTTCTTTATTTTGAGCTTCAAATGCAACAATGACCTCATTTTCTTGATGGAAAGCATTTTTCGTAACAAGATAATCCTCTTTACAAAGTAATCCCCTAAAACAAACATCCAAGGAGAATTATGGGCCACAATTCCTTTGATTGTATTTCATTAAAGTATTGTATGAAATAGAAGTAGATGGACAAAAAAAACAAGTAGTATTAGATGATTCTTGTGAACACCTAATTTTTGACGTGTTTATTTTACTCCTATAATATATATATATATATATATATATTCTTATATTTTTTGTTTTGTATTTTTGGGTAGTTTGTCTTTGTTTATATTGTTTTTTTTATTGGCCCAGATGACTCAATTTTTGATTGAATTGGGTTGATTTAGACCAAATTCTGATGGCCCAATCAATTCTGACCCGGTCCAATAGAAATGGTCAAGATTAAATCTCAACCATCCATGACTTTTTTGATCCAAGGGCTCTTATGAGATCCTACCAAAAATACAAAATCCCAAAATCAAATTTTTATTGCCATTTTTNAAAACCAAACATAAATCTTCACCTTTTTCTTTAGATTTACGAAGTTTCGGTCATCCCCGTCCTATATCCTTTACATAAAAGTATAGGGCTCTTCAAGGGCTATCCTTTGATGTAAGGTTTATGTCCAAAATCTGTCAAAAAAAAATTCCGGCGGAATTTTCCGGCGACCTCCAATCGTCCGAAAATTTATGTCAACTATTTCCCCCTCTCATCCTCTATCCAAATCCGTCATTATCACATTTCTTAAACCATATAAGTTGTTTTGATGCCGGATTTGTATTGTTTTGTTAGTGATCTTCAAGTTCATGTTTAAGTTGTTGCTTGAGTTTTATTATTATTATTTTTATTTTATTTTTTAATTTCGTTTTTATTTCTTATTTTATTTTTCTGCCTTATTTGTTGTGTTTGATCTTCAAAATAGTTTACATGTTTAGATTTTGTGTTAGTGGACTGATTTTGTTTTGATTTTTTGGTCTTGATCAATTTTGGGCCTATTTTAAAAATTTCAGATGGCCCATTTAGCTATTACTCAATTAATGAGTAAAAGAAATGGGTCATCCAAAATGACATTTTTGGGCCTATTTTAAAATTTTCAGATGACCCATTTAGCTATTATTCAATTAATGAATAAAATAAATGGGTCATCTAAAAGGGCAATGTAGTCTTTTAATTAATTTTATCTTGAAAAAAAGAAAAAGAAAAAAGAAAAAAGGGAAATTCCATTGGTCATCTTGGGTGGCACCTTGGGAAAACAAAGAGTCCAATGCATGCATTGGCTCTTAAGTTTTCAAGAAGAGTGGGGTTTAATGCTCCACCCCTATTTAAACCCCATTCTTCTTTCATTTCAAGGGAGGAAAAAAAAAGAGGGAGAAAGAACAAGAACAGAAAATTAGAAGAGGAAAAATCATCACTTCTAAAAAGAAAAAATATATATATTTCATCTTGGGTGGTCTTTTGGGAGTGGAATTGAGTTTGGCTTTCATCATTATTTGTCACCATCTCTTAGGTATATTTCTTTCCTTACACTTTGCAATGTAACTTCAAAAATAATGAAGCATGTTTATATTTTCGATTTANAAAAAAAAAAAAAAAAAGCAAATCTGGCCATTTTTGCAAAAGGTGTAAATCTGGCCATTTTTGCAAAAGGTGTAAATCTGGCCATTTTTGCAAAAAGTGTAAATCTGGCCATTTTTGCAAAAAGTGTAAATCTGGCCATTTTTTGCAAAAAATGTAAATCTGGCCATTTTTGTAAAAAATGTAAATCTGGTCATTTTGCAAAAATAATGTAAATCTGATCATTTCATAAATTCAGTTTTTTTTCTCTTAAATAAATATATAAAATGATTATTGAAACGAAATACAAAATCGACTACTTTGATTAGTAATTTAACTATTAGATAAAATAAGCTATTTTTACAATTTTCTTTCAAAAGAAAACATATGACCATTTTATGAAAAATCAAAAATTTTATTAAAGTGGTCGTTTTTCTGGAATTATATCAATATAAATTTTTTTAGTACATCACTAGTTATTTTAAAAAAGGGGGCCTAGTCATCATTTTTTTTAATAAAGAGAATATATACTTTTTTTTCTTTTGTTGTTATCATCAAGTAGTGACACTTAATATATTTATTTATCTTTATTTCATTTTTTTTAAAAAAATAAATAAATAAAAAAAATCTTTGTTCAAGTCTATATGTTGCAACAAGTTTTTTTTTTTTTTTTCTTTTCTCATTGTTAAATAAAATTTGAGTCAATGAATCATCAATTCTTTTTTTTAGAAAAAAATAAAATAAACGTTAAATACCACCATGTGTTCGGTTACGATCCTTGGTGTGTATTCATTTCTAAAAAAGGGTGATCTTGTGTGCGGTTACGCTCCTAGGTCAATCATTTTTATAAAAAAAAGAGAGATTAGTAACTAACACAAATTTTTCTTTTATCCAAAAATTATTTTAGCCAAACATGAGTTGGTAAAGCGACCGTGCTAGAACCACGGGATTCGGGGGGTGCCTCACACCTTCCCTCCGGTCAATAGAATTCCTTACCCAATCTCTGTTTTCGTATACTAAAATAAAAAGATTTTTTTTAATTTAGGAATTACTAGGTGACTTGGAACACCTAAAAAAACTCATTTTCAAGTGGCGACTCTTAAAATAAAAAAAAAATCATTTTTTTTATTCTTTTTTTTTTAAAAAAAAAAACCCCGTCATACCCATTAACTATTGTAAAAAGAGAAGTGGTGTGACAATTCTAAGATTATATCTCAAGACTCAAGATGTTACAATTGAAGATTTCAACCCTCTCATAAAAATGTATAATATTGATTGAAAATGTAAATATGTACATTTTAATTTAATAAAATAAAAATTATATTAATTTTTTTATAATAGATATTTAATATAGTTTCTCTCTATAAAATAAAAAATTTTAATATTAAATGTACATTGGTACTCTCCCTTTTTCGCAATTTAACTTTCAACAATATTTTAAAAATAAACTTTATGAGGTTGTAATATTAAAAAAAACGACCTCTTAATATCGAAATGGATGAGGCATAAGCTCTATATATCAATCATTTCTCATCGAAATAATATGAATACATAAACTTTCTTCTTGACCAACAAGATGCACATACAACATAGAAGATGAACGTACGACCCACAAGATGCACGTATAATGTACGATATGCACGTACAACGCACATAGTGCATGTTTTGCACTAATTCTACCTTGATTTTAAAAAGTGATCGCAAGTCCTGATTTATCATTTGAATACACAAAGTTCCTACATCGCCATAACATTTGTCAATCCTTGGTAGAATTTTATTCATTGTTAAATATATATCAATACTTTCTTAATTGCTCCATTTGTGAAGGAGTCAAATCGGGCTAGATCATAAAAAATGTAGTATGATCAAGAGATCATAAAAAAAATGTAGTATATCAATACTTTCTTCTTTAATATTTCTCTCTGAAGCTAAATACTCGAAATTCTACCATTATTTGTGCGTCACATGATCAAGAGATCAATTAGAGTAGAACTTGAATAATTTCACTAATATATTTAAAAGTAAAACAGTGTGACATGGTCCATATATCTGCACTCAAAAGGAAGAAAATTATATATATTGATAAGATGTAAACACTAAAGTACGCCTTGTATCTAGGGTACACAAAAATGATGCCTCTAAAATTTGAATATTTTTTTTTGTATTGTGTTATCATTGTACAAGTAGCCTTATTGGTGTAGAGATATTCCTTTTGAAATTTTCGTGAGGACTTCACAAAAGACAAATAAAAGCCACCACTGACATTTTATGTGCTTTTACTAGTTTCCTTCTACTCCTCTTTGCGAATGTAGTCCCTCTCTCTGCTCTTTTATCTTTATGGCCTTCATATAGATTGGCCCATTCTTGGGGTCGCAAGCTGGTCCTTATTTGTGGATTGACACTTGTAGTTTTGTGAAGCGTACTGATGACTTGGTTTGCCAATATTATCTTTGAATTCATCGGGTTAGTTGTTACTGGATGTGGCATGGGGTTTCTATATCAGATTGGTGTTCTTATGTATACATTCATTTACGTGTACTATAAGTATGATTATTCAATTTACCAACTCAATTAATATTGGTGTAGGTAATTCCCATCACGCATATGCCTAGAAACTAGTTTAGGACATGCCCAAGATTGTGAGTCCTTCGATTTCTTCTACATGCTCATATGTGGAAACAATGTGGCGAAAGGAATAAATCTAGTTGCATCCCGCAATTTCATAGATGGAAGACGGTGGAGTCTTTTTGCATATGGCATTTTTTTCCTTTTCAGTATTTCTATTATCGATTCTGCTTAATGAGACACTACAATTTCTCATTAAGAAAGGCCGATCGTGGAGGAGGCGAAAGTAGTCTTGAGGAGGATACAAAAATTTGGAGCAGAAGAAAAGCTTCAACAGTTAGCTCACCTGTTGAAAATTAAGATAGGGAGCCCTCACAGAAGCTGCTACACTTACCAGTTTTGGTGATTAATGTAGCGATACAAATTTTCCAATGACTCTTAGATTTAGACTCCATCATATTTTTTGGGCCTCTATTCTTACAGTTCATAGGATTTAAGTACCATGTCGCATTTCTAGCTTCGTTCCTTGGTGGTGCAATTCAACTTAGAGTGGTTGAACTTGCAGTTTTGAGTTACAGATTCTTTGGGCAACGAATAACTCTACTTTTTGCATGTGTAAGGATTTTTGTCTCTGAGGTATTTATTTATTTTCTTTGTCAGAGTAATCTCATTTTTCAAATATATCTAATTGTCTGATTTCTTCCAATATATGTAGAATTCCTTTTTTTTTTTGTATACCATGAAGCAAGTCAATTAGTCCATCTAAAGCAACAGTTAGACTGCCATTGCCTCTAGCATCCTCCTGATAGGATGTTATTCTTTGCTTTCTACCCCACGGGATTGGACGGAGGTATGATACCTCGATGATCTTCAAGCTTTAGGTGCATGTTGTGAGGCAACTGTATTTTTCTTCATGACATTAGTCATGAATTTAGCTATATTGCCTCTCATTTGTGCCTTGAATGCGTGGGTATTCATTTTCCTTGCTATTGTGGTTATTCGTGTAGGATTCATGATTTACAAGTTCCTACCAGAGATAGGAAAGAAGGAGGGCAAGCTGCCAAAAGCAGAGATTCGGAAGATGCATTGGTTTTGGAAGAAAGTACTTCCAAAATAAGATAGTGACAATGGAGTGTAGTACTAAGTCTTTCATATTTAAAACGTAGTGTCAGAGTAGACTGCTAGGAATTTGGAAATTCACACTCTTAGAATCAGTCTCTTTGTAATAACTTTTAGAATTTGCACTAACATTGTTCATCATTTTCATTTATTAACCACAACATGACTTCTTTTTGTTAATTTTGTTGTCGCTGGATCAGGAAATTTCTCTCCATGAGAAAGTTCATTGGTCATTCGATCAACCATGCATACATACTTTCTACCTACTTTCTCAAAACTTTAAAGTTTTTAGTAATTTTGTGTGAAAATTTAATGAAATGCCAAATTATTCAAACTGGAGCATGTCGTATTCATTCCTCTTTATAACTACAATTACAAGTATAAAATAAGTACATTTTTGCACCACTTTCAAGTGTGAGTAACGTCTTTCCTTGGATAAGTAAACATATACAATAACAATTTTTGGAGTAAAGATAGAATATGCGCTATACGTGCATCTCGTGTGTTGTACGTGCATCTTGTGTGTTGTACGTGCATCTCGTGTGACCAAAAAAGTCGCATAATTCCTAAAAATTGGCTCATAAATGCCTTAAAATGGTATAAAAGAGATTCTAATAAGTCGAAGCTAAGAATGAAGATAAGGGTCACAACTCACTACGGAGAAGAAACACCATTGCAACAACTAGCTTTGCATCTGGAGCCCGGTTTGCATTCTCTAATTTTTTACGCTAAAAAATCAATCTATTGGTTTTTTCCAACCTCTTTTGAGGTCTAATTAAGCACTTTTTTAGTAGTAACTTCAGTTACTAGTTTTAATAAGTAATAATATTAATAACTTGCTTCAATACTGAACTAGTTGGAAAATGCAAGTTATCTTCCTTTACGTGGTCTTAAAAACTTCAACTAGAGCAATAAGACTTATACCCTTTCCATTCGGCATCTCAATATACCATCTTATACATGAGGTTTTAACAAGACAGAACTTGTGACATCTATATCTTGCTTTAGGTAGATACATGAATTGTACAATTTATTTACTTTGAGAGATCCACTAATGCAAATTTGGCGTACAACGTGTTAGTTATGTACTTGGCTTTGAGAGAGAAAGGAATTCTAAGAGGATACTAAACTCTAAACAATTTAGTTACAAAATTCAATCGTGAGGACATGAGAATAAGAATTTTTATATTGCTAATTTTGACATATGTTGGGTGGAGACTAAACTCCAGTGATTGGTAAATATACAAGGTAACAAAAAATATTGGACTTATATTCTATCTTGATGCCTCTCATGTAGAGTATGATTTTAATAGATTATGATCTTTTCGAGGAGAAAGAGGAAAACAATATCCTATGAGGATTTGTGGCACGTTTACTCGACCTTAGAGGTATGCTGGTAGATTAGAGCTTACTCTTTTAGAGTGCTCAACTTGAGCGATAGTTTATTGTATAAAGTATGCTATACATGGATTAAGCATGTTGATGGGATTCAAAATTTGGAGACATGAATTGCTTCCGTAAAATCTTGGTTGGGACTAGCTGAATGTTTATGTGTTGTGTGTTACTCTATGTTTCATATGCTATACCGCACTATGATGAGTTGTTGGATTAAAGGGGTACTAAGTTGAAATATATCTACTTAGTTGTGAAAATTATGGCCGAAGGGCTGTTTTGAAAGAAAATATACTATTTGAGGAGGTTGGTAGCCCATGGATATTGTTGTAAGAAAGATGCTCATATTTATGTTGTATTCAAGTGATCATGCATACATATTTATTCTCACGGATCATGAATATTGGTACTATATATGTGACATAGTGATACATGAATGCTCGATGGAAATGGTTCCAGGTGATTTATTATTGATAATATTGAGGATAAATATTGATTTGTATGTCCGAGGGAAATAGTTTTGGGTAGGTATATGGATTTCGTGAGTTCCTCATATATAGTCTTGGATCACAACATGCCTCTATATGTTGGATTGGAATATATCTGAAATGTTGAAATGTATCTGATATTGGATTGGAATGTGTCATATATATCTGGAATGTATCTAGTATCCCAGATGCATATCTAGTCCGATACACATGTATCTGAGATACACCTCACCTCTTTCCCTCTCTCATGACTCGCGTCTCTCTCTCTCTGTATTTATATTAGGGAAAAAGGACGAATATATCTCCGAACTTTCGTAAATGGTATGTGTATACCCCTCGTTATATTTTTAGGACACCTGTATCCTTACCGTCCAAATTTTGGAGCATATAGACCCTTTAAACTAACGGTGATACACGTGTCTCAATCTTAACCGTCGATCTAATATTTGTTAAATTTCCTACCCAAAATTAAAAGACCCACCCAAATTAATTTAAAAACCCACCCAAATACATAATACCCAAATCAATTCTCTTAATTTTAGATGGTACTCCAACCCCAAAAACCTTTCTCTTTCTCATTTACCTCTTCTCCCCAAACAAATTTCAGACAAATCTAACCCTAATACTAAACCAAATCGTAATCCTAGTATCAGTCCTTGTGTCAATCCTATGATAACCTTCTTCTCTACACGAAAAGAGAAAGATTATAATATCCATTTCAGTTGTTGTTGGCCTTAAACCATCATATGCACAAGATGTAGTGGACAAAAGAGTTAAGGTTGTGTGAAGTCTTTCAACCGTGCTTCCAGTGAGATTTGATCATGTATAATGATGGTAATGAGTAAATGATTGATTTAGTTAAAGAAAAGATTAAATGGGTCAAGAAACATGTGAGGAAGTTGAGGAGAAAATGGAGGATGATTCTGGGGATGAAGATGGTTGGATGGGTCTTAGCTTCCACTCATGAAGTTGATGAGAAATTGGAGGATTTAGTGTTGAGGATGATTTGGGGATGAAGATCGAGGGGAAAGATGTTGTTAAACAAGTGTTTAAGTTGCTTAATTTGAAATTAAGTGAATTAATTTGGGTTAATATTTTTTGGTTGTGCGTATTATGTATTTGGGCGGGTTTTTAGATTAATTCGGGTGGATTTTTCAATTTTGGGTAGAAGTTTAACAAATATCGGGTCGGCCGTTAAGATTGAGACACGTGTATCACCGTTAGTATAAAGGATATATTTGTTCCAAAATTTGGACGGTAAAAATACTGGTGTCCTAAAAGTATAACGAAGGGTATACACATACCATTTATGAAAGTTCGGGGGTATATTTGTCCTTTTTCCCTTTATATTATAGAGTGTATCTTGTAGATAAAATATATGTATCTAGGTGTATCTGACTTGAAATGTGGTATGAAATTGTTTATGAGTGAAACAATATATAATTATTTCAAAATATAAAGAGAACTAGTAAATATAGCAGAAATGTTTGTGTAATTAGGTAATTTCTAACATTTTTATAGTAATATTATTTGAAGATGAATAAGTACCACAAAAGGAGAAATCTTAGGAGTTAGGACATATGTAACCTTCTTATCAAAAAGAGCAGGGGAAAATTTAGTTTATAGCTGAAATATGTCATAGGTAAATTTGGGGCCTTTCTGTAAAATACTTAGGATGGAGAATTCATTAATTAGTTATTGTAATTATTTAGTTTTGAGATATTAAAGAATTTAAAATTATAATCACTGTTCACATATGATGAAAAAAACTAATTAGAAAACGTTTCAAAAATTTTCAAATCTAGAGGGGATAACATCAATGAGAGATCACCATTATCAATAACAAGTGTTTGAACATCTATCTTGTAAGGACATCCATTTAACTCTGAAATATACCATTGAATATGGCATAGTAAGCAACTGAGATAGTTGTTGGTAAGCTTTTTGGTTAGTTTGAAAATCGATCGATCAGTTTTGGCCGTGTTTAATTTTAATAGTTTTTTTTTATCGTCATTGTCAATTTTTAAGTCCATTTGTTAGTTACGTTAGACCAAAGGTGATCTACTTCATCAAAATTAAGGGACTAAAGATGTTTCGGAGTTATATTTAAGGATCAAAATAAGCCTACTCCCATAGACAAGGGGCAATTTTGGCTAAAATCTCTTAGATGATGTATTTAATTGGTTTGAGTTATTAAAAATGATATCAATTTCCATGGTTGCATTAATGAAAGAATTAATAAAAAACTTTATCAAATCTAGAGGAGATAATAACATTAAATAAGAGATTACCACAGTCAAATTTATTTGCTAAATTCTATGTATTCAGGACTAAAGATTAAAAAAAAAAAAAGAAGTTCATATAGCAATATAAATATTATTGGTATTACATATCTTTTCCCCATTTCTCAACTTCATTGTTATTTCCTCCTAACTCAACAAATTTTTTGATAGAAAAGACGAGGTAAGTAGTTTTCTTTCCCCCTTTAATCTTGAAATTTCATTTTGTAGAATTACCCAATAAATCTACTACTTATATTTCTTTTCTCTCTTTTGATGAGTTTGATGTTTTCATTTTCTAGTTTTAATAATGTTGAAATTTGTGAATCCTTGAAAAATGTTAACAATTTTGAGTCAATCATGTCTAGTATAGATACATCTTCTTTGATATTTTTGGAAAATGTTACCCGAAAAGAGTTTATGTGAAAAAGTTTGATTTTATACTTTTATTTCATTTTATGGAAGAATGTATAGTGTACGCAAAAAAGGGTGGGGATGGGGGGTGGGGTGGGAGATATATAGCATAAACAAACAATAATGATTTATGATGAGAATTATCATGATACTACACACTTGATCTTAGCCAAAATGCCGAGAAAGGTATATCATGATACATTTTACTAGTGTTAATAAGTAAATTAATAACTTTATTTCATAAACCAAACATACTGTATTGATTATGTATTTTATTTTTTACCAAAAATAAGTTTGTTATTATTATTAAATAGATATTATGCACCTACCTGTATATATAAAAACACAATTTTATTTATGAAGTGAAAAATGAGAAATCATATGTAGATTTATAATGAAAGAATGGATGAATAAATAACTATAAGAAATAAAAACAATCAATTTTCTCATATAAGTAAGTTTGTAAACAACGTTGAAAGCTATAAAATATATTTATACATTTGAGAAGTAATAAAGAAAGTTAGAGATTCTCAACCAAAATTATTGGCACATAGAATATGGAAGATAACAAGATCCTTCGGACCGCGATGTTGAAGAAGGACGATGTTGATATGATCATCAAATCCCAACAACAAATTCTTGGTGAAGCATTTGATGGAAAAGAGAAACCGAAGTCACGAGAAAGAGATAGGGAAGCAGCACGGATCGCTATTGCAAGTATCAAAAGGACGGTTAACTTTGATGATGGTTTTCAAGCTGAAAGAGATTTGATCTCCATTCTGGGTGCTCCACAACAAATTCTTGGCAAAGCATTTGATGGAAAAGAGGGGAAGAAGAAGGCTGAGTTGCAAGAAGAGAAAGCTAAGTCGCAGCAGGAAAAAAGATAGAGAAGTGGCTCGAAGTAATTGATATTACAAGCATGAAAAGGATGGTTGATTTTGAACATGATCTTCAAGCTGACGCAGATTTGATGTCCATCATGTGTGCTCCAAGTCATGAGTAAAAGAGTTTCAATGTTTTTCAATTTAATGTATTTTTCGATGGACACTTTAGTTTCGTGGTTTCAAGTCCATTTGTTAGTTATGTTAGACCAAAAGTGTTCTACTTTGTTAAAATTAAAGGATTGAATTAAAGATGCTCAAGATTATATTTAAGGGACAAAATAGACAGGTTAACATAGCAATATACATATAGTTGAGTAATTGACATTACATATCTTTGCTCCATTTCCCAACTTCATTATTATTTCATCCAAACTCGGCCTAATTTTTGGTAGAGTCAAGGTAAGTAGTATTTTTTTCCTTTAATTTTTTGAAAGTTCATTGTGTCGAATGACTCAATAAATATAATTTAAGGCTAATTATCTTTGTTTTTCTCTCTTTTGATATGATTTGTTGCTTTGATTTTCTAGTTTTGATAATGTTGAAATTCATGAATGCTTGGGAATTGTTAACAAATTGAGTCAATCATGTTTAGTATAGATCAAATTATTCCTTGATATTTTTATGAATTTTTGTTTTGAATAGATAAAGATATAAAAAATGTTGTTTCTCATTTATAATAAAACTTGAAAAGATATCGATTTGTTTTATGTAGCATAAATCATGTCTCAGGGACAAAACTAACCCTCTTTTTGTTCTAGTTTTTATGTTTTTTCTTAGTCATTTAGATGACTGAGGCAAAGTCTTGGTGTCAATGAATGGATGCAATCATTTACTTTGATAAATCATACCATATAGATAACTCAATAATTTATTTAGTATAACATAAATTGAACTTTTTAGAATAGTTTCAACAAGTTTTAACTTTCAAGATCAATTTATTTAGTATAATCCATAGGGCAAGCGGTGATCAAAAGTTTAAAACTATCATTTTCAAGATCAATGATGTAATTTTCTATAACTAGGTAGAGAAAAGACATGGTGAAATTATTCAAATTACTTCAAAGCGACATGAATACATACATCACCAAATTATTTGCACAGTCCCAAATCCTTTTGCAACACAATGGCCCTATTATCAAGTTTGTTCTCGATTTTTTGAGTGTTGATTTGAGTAATTCAGATATTGTTCATTCGTTGCTTCATGTCTCTACCTGAGGTGTTTATGAACTCACCATCCAAAACCTTTGTCTTCTTTCCTATTCGACTCTTCATCATCACAATTGAGATATTTTAATATAACAAATTGTACCTTCAAATTGCCTTGAATCTTGTTACCATCGACCTAAGGCATATTATTTTTGATATCAAATATTGGAGAATAACACCTCTGTGGCTCCATTGCTCTCTACCTTGAAGCTTACGGGTTGTAATGATATCCAATTCCTCAATATTTCAGCCCCCCTATGCTTAATTACTTGTTCATTCTTGAAAGTCATTACATGGATTTGAAGTTCTCAAAGCCTATCTTGAGCTAAAAATGTTGAGCATTTTGGTGGGCGACACTACCATTAAGAATTAAGGATTTTGGAATTTATTTGGTTTTTCCCTAAAGTCATGAACCTTTGCTGAATTTGTTTTCATGAAGATTTTGTTGGCTCGTTGCCCTTCACTTGTAGAGGTGACAGTTAAGCCTACAAGATCACTCGAGGATGATGAAGTCTGGAGCTTTTACCTTGACCTGCTGCAGTTTCCTCCAGCATCACCAAATGTTGACATACTGCTTGATGAGTACTAATTCCAGCTAACTAGGTTATACTATTAGTATAGCCATATTAATTGGAATTACAAAGGAATTTAAGAACTAAAAGGGGAATTGAAGAACAAAGATAGAAGAAAGGGATGAGAAGCAGAACTGATCAAAGAAAAGGGATAAGGAAAGGGAGATACACCATGACAATTTGAATAACCGTTCTTTCTAACAAATGTTAATTGAGTCTGGACCTCAAATAAAACTCTCTAATATTTTACTCGGCCCAATAGTTAGAACTGAATCAGTCTCATTCACCACTTTTAGCCCACAAGCCCTTACGGAGTCAGCTTGGTTCACAACACATTCATTCACTCAGGCATTCACCTCTGTGGTGATGGGGTTTTGACATTGACCTTTATCTTCTTTAGGACAGAAAACCTTACCTCTACAAGATCCTACTCAAGCTAGTTCTCAACTGGTTGTACTCCAATACCAAGTTCGTAATTGTTTCTTAAGAATCTAAGTTATATTATTATCAGTTTCCTGTATACCAGCTAATTTACAAAGAAAAGAAGCCAAGCCAAGCAAGGAAAACCGAAAACAGACTGCTCAATCTTTATGCTGCTGGTCCCTGAACTAATTGAAGAGGATTTTAAGTTCTCACAAAAGCTTAGAAACACCTCTTGTGGACAATTGAGGGACCATATTCATCATACTCGCCCTTCGTTATCAACATCTGCATAGGATGTAGATATTAGTGTTGAATCCCTTGAGCTTAAAAGAAATTAACAAGAAGACATTCATAGTTAGAACCAATCATTCGAGACTAAGACTTGAAAGATTGATTAGTCAAATAAAGTAAGGAGAAACTAACTCTTTTGAAAGTATTGAGGGAAGCTAGAATTGATCCTCCTATCCAGGAGAAACTAACTCTTGAAAGTGTTTCAATTTTAATTAATCTTCTTAATTTTATTTTTTAATTCAATATTCTTCATTTTTCGTTCATTTCTACTCTCTTTCATCCCATTATATTAAATTATTTGATAAAACTTCTAGTTAATTATTCTTAATTTTTTAAATAGTTGTCGTGAAATTATAATTTCAATAAATAGTTGTCGTGAAATTATAATTTCAATAATTGTTGTTGTCTTGTATGTATCACAATTTCTTTGATTTTCCACACTAAACATTTATGATTTTTAATTATAATCAAGGTGGGGTTATAATTGATCAGAAGGGGTTCATTTTTCGAGCGAGCGACATGTTGTGCCGATCACAGAGCCAATCTCCACCGATCACTATTGAGAGGTAATTTCGCAGAGATTTCCTCAATTAGTTTGGCCACACAAATCAGTGATAGCATAAGTATTAATTCTATTAATTATTAATTAATAAAGTATGTCATTCAATATTATTTAGTGCACGTGAACTTTTTATTTATCTTTCTCCGTTCACATTGCAATAAATCACTACCTGATCAGATCCAATTATCCAACTCTAACCCATAACCCAAATAAATCTTATTCACTGATAATCATGATTGTAGTAATGATTTACGTTTATATGATGAATTAAATAAAGATACCATCATTCAGGGAATTGAGAAGATTGCAATGAGTACAAAGTTGCCATGTAACCTTTGAGACGAGGTACATACTTACTCAAAACATTTGATTTTTAGTTGTTTTTGTGAAAATTTAATGAAATGACCAATTATTTTAACTTATAATTATATCGTTCTGTTCTTGTCAACATTTTTTTAAATGAGAGTGAACTAATTTTCATATGGAATAGTTTTAGGAGGAAATACATCCTGAAGCTAGTGAAATCATTATGTTGGCTTCAGACACAACAAATAGCGTTACTTCAGACACAACAAGTAGTGTTGCTTTAGCTTCTCAACATCAGAGGTATAGTCTTAGTTCGAACCAAGATTAATTAGCTGATATTCTAACTCACAGTAGTTTGTTAAGTCAACATTTAAGAAATACATCATTTAACTTGAATTGCAGCGACGTATTGATTTAATTACGGCTTACTTCGATTGTTGCTACCATCTTATTGGAAGTATTTGGGGCAAACCATTGGTTTCACCATGAATATCACAGGTATTTTCCCTCTGTTATTGGCTAGTAATTTGGTCTATCATATTTCGTATGTGCTCGAAAAATGAAAACAACTGAAGAGAGATATAGGAATGAGATAATCAGTCAATGAGCTTGTTTTGTCATTTACAATGTTAGTAATCAGAATTGCATGACCAAGTTATCTTTATTTATTAGTCTCAACTTTGATTAGTTTTTCATGCATGTCTTTCCTTTTTTAATTTCTCATATGATGTTTGGAATAAAGAAAAAATAAGTGCAACACGTGTATCTCGTGTTGTACGCGTATCTTTTGCGTTGTACGGGCATCTATTGTTATGCACGTGCATCACGTGCGTTGTACGTGAATCTCGTGTGTGGTACATGTCAATAATGTGTTGTACATGCGTCTTGTGCGTGATATTTTGAATATTTTGATTTTATAAGCCAACCTAGCCCTATTTAACTCTTGGAAGTGTTTCAATTTTAATTAATCTTCTTAATATTATTTTATTTATTCAATATTCTTCATTTTTGCTTCATTTATACTCTCTTTTATCCCATTTTATTAAATTGTTTGATAAACTTCTAGTTAATTATTCTTAATTTTTTTAATAGCGTTTGTGAAATTATTATTTCAATAATTGTTGTTGTCTTGTATGTATTAGAGTCTCTTTGATTTTCCACACTAAACATTTATGATTTTTAATTATAATCAAGGTGGGTTTATAATTGATCTGAAGGGGTTCATTTTTCGAGCGAGCGACATGTTGTGCCGATCACAGAGCCAATCTCCACCGATCACTATTGAGAGGTAATTTCGCAGAGATTTCCTAAATTAGTTTGGCCACACCAATCAGTGATTGCATAAGTATTAATTCTATTAATCATTAATTAATAAAATATGTCATTCAATATTATTAATGCACGTGCACTTTTTATTTATCTTTCTCCGTTCACATTGCAATAAATCACTACCTGATCAGATCCAATTATCCAACTCTAACCCATAACCCAAATAAATCTTATTCACTGATAATCATGATTGTAGTAATGATTTACGTTTATATGATGAATTAAATAAAGATACCATCATTCAAGGAATTGAGAAGATTGCAACGAGTACAAAGTTGTCATGTATGCCTTTGAGACGAGGTACATACTTTCTCAAAACATTTGGTTTTTAGTTGTTTTTGTGAAAATTTAATGAAATGACCAATTATTTTAACTTATAATTATATCATTTTCTTCTTGTCAACATTTCTTTAAATGAGAGTGAACTAATTTTCATGTGAAATTGTTTTAGGAGGAAATACATCCCGAAGCTAGTGAAATCATTCTGTTGGCTTCAGACACAACAAATAACGTTACTTCAGACACAACAAGTAGCGTTGCTTTAGCTTCATAACATCAGAGGTATATTCTTTGTTCTAACCAAGATTAATTAGCTGATATTCTAACTCACAGTAGTTTGTTAAGTCAACATTTAAGAAATACATCATTTAACTTGAATTGTAGCGACGTATTGATTTAATCATGGCTTACTTCGATTGTTGCTACCATCTTATTGGAAGTATTTGGGGGGCTAACCATTGGTTTCACCATGAATATCACAGATATTTTTCCCCTCTGTTATTGGCTAGTAATTTGGTCTATCATATTTCGTATGTGCTCTAAAAATGAAAACAGCTGATGAGAGATATAGGAATGAGATAATCAAACAATGAGCTTGTTTTGTCATTTACAATGTTAGTAATCAGAATTGCCAGACCAAGTTATCTTTCTTTATTAGTGTCAACTTAGATTAGTTTTTCATGCATGTCTTTCCTTTTTTAATTTCTCATATGATGTTTGGAATAAAGGAAAAATAAGTGCAGCACGCGTATCTCGTGCTGTACGTGTATCTTTTGGATTGTACGCGCATCTTTTCCGTTGCGCGTGCATTGCGTGCGTTGTACGTGCATCTCGTACACTGCACGTGCATCGCGTGGGTTGTACGTGAATCTCGTGTGTGGTACATTTCAATAATGTGTTGTACATGCGTCTTGTGCGTGGTATTTTGAATATTTTGATTTTATAAGCTAACCTAGCCCTATTTAACTCTTGAAAGTGTTTCAATTTTAATTAATCTTCTTAATATTATTTTATTTATTCAATATTCTTCATTTTTGCTTCATTTCTACTCTCTTTTATCCCATTTTATTAAATTATTTGTAGAATTCTAGTTAATTATTCTTAATTTTTTGAATAGTTGTCGTGAAATTATTATTTCAATAATTGTTGTTGTCTTGTATGTATTAAAATCTCTTCGATTTTCCACACTAAACATTTATGATTTTTAATTATAATCAAGGTGGGGTTATATTTGATCAGAAGGGGTTCATTTTTCGAGCGAGCGACATGTTGTGCCGATCACAGAGCCAATCTCCACCGATCACTATTGAGAGGTAATTTCGCAGAGATTTCCTAAATTAGTTTGGCCACACCAATCAGTGATTGCATATGTATTAATTCTATTAATCATTAATTAATAAAATATGTCATTCAATATTATTAATGCACGTGAAATTTTTATTTATCTTTCTCCGTTCACATTGCAATAAATCACTACCTGATCAGATCCAATTATCCAACTCTAACCCATAACCCAAATAAATCCTATTCACTGATAATCATGATTTTAGTAATGATTTACGTTTATATGATGAATTAAATAAAGATACCTTCATTCAGGGAATTGAGAAGATTGCAACGAGTACAAAGTTGACATGTAGCCTTTGAGACGAGGTACATACTTACTCAAATCATTTGGTTTTTAGTTGTTTTTGTGAAAATTTAATGAAATGACCAATTATTTTAACTTATAATTATATCGTTTTGTTCTTGTCAACATTCTTTTAAATGAGAGTGAGCTAATTTCATGTGAAATTGTTTTAGGAGGAAATACAGCCTGAAGCTAGTGAAATCATTCTGTTGGATTCAGACACAACAAATAACGTTTCTTCAGACAGAACAAGTAGTGTTGCTTTAGCTTCATAACATCAGAGGTATATTCTTTGTTCTAACCAAGATTAATTAGCTGATATTCTAACTCACAGTAGTTTGTTAAGTCAACATTTAAGAAATACATCATTTAACTTGAATTGTAGCGACGTATTGATTTAATCATGGCTTACTTCGATTGTTGCTACCATCTTATTGGAAGTATTTGGGGGGCTAACCATTGGTTTCACCATGAATATCACAGATATTTTTCCCCTCTGTTATTGGCTAGTAATTTGGTCTATCATATTTCGTATGTGCTCTAAAAATGAAAACAGCTGATGAGAGATATAGGAATGAGATAATCAAACAATGAGCTTGTTTTGTCATTTACAATGTTAGTAATCAGAATTGCCAGACCAAGTTATCTTTCTTTATTAGTGTCAACTTAGATTAGTTTTTCATGCATGTCTTTCCTTTTTTAATTTCTCATATGATGTTTGGAATAAAGGAAAAATAAGTGCAGCACGCGTATCTCGTGTTGTACGTGTATCTTATGCGCTGTACGCGCATCTTTTCCGTTGCACGTGCATTGCGTGCGTTGTACGTGCATCTCGTACACTGCACGTGCATCGCGTGTGTTGTACGTGAATATCATGTGTGGTACATTTCAATAATGTGTTGTACATGCGTCTTGTGCGTGGTATTTTGAATATTTTGATTTTATAAGCCAACCTAGCCCTATTTAACTCTTGAAAGTGTTTCAAATAAATTAATCTTCTTAATATTATTTTATTTGTTCAATATTGTTCATTTTTGCTTCATTTCTACTCTCTTTTATCCCATTTTATTAAATTATTTGATAAACTTCTAGTTAATTATTCTTAAGTTTTTGAATAGTTGTCGTGAAATTGTTATTTCAATAATTATTGTTGTCTTGTATATATTAGAATCTCTTTGATTTTCCACACTAAACATTTATTATTTTTAATTATAATCAAGGTGGGGTTATAATTGATCTGAAGGGGTTCATTTTTCGAGCGAGCGACATGTTGTGCCGATCACAGAGCCAATCTCCACCGATCACTATTTAGAGGTAATTTCACATAGATTTCCTAAATTAGATTGGCCAAACCAATCAGTGATAGCATAAGTATTAATTCTATTAATCATTAATTAATAAAATATGTGATTCAATATTATTTAATGCACGTGAACTTTTTATTTATCTTTCTCCCTTCACATTGCAATAAATCACTACCTGATTAGATCCAATTATCCAACTCTAACCCATAACCCAAATAAATCCTACTCACTGATAATCATGATTTTAGAATTGATTTACGTTTATATGATGAATTAAATAAAGATACCTTCATTCAGGGAATTGAGAAGATTGCAATGAGTACAAAGTCGTCATGTAGGCTTTGAGACGAGGTACACACTTACTCAAAACATTTGGTTTTTAGTTGTTTTTGTAAAAAATTAATGAAATGACCAATTATTTTAACTTATAATTATATCGTTTTGTTCTTGTCAACATTTTTTTAAATGAGAGTGAACTAATTTTCATATGAAATTGTTTTAGGAGGAAATACATCCTGAAGCTAGTGAAATCATTCTGTTGGCTTCAGACACAACAAATAACGTTTCTTTAGACAGAACAAGTAGCGTTGCTTTAGCTTCAACACATAAGAGATATATTCTTAGTTCTAACCAAGATTAATTAGCTAATATTCTAACTCACAGAAGTTTGTTAAGTCAACATTTAAGAAATACATCATTTAGCTTGAATTGCAGTGACGTATTGATTTAATCACGGCTTACTTCGATTGTTGCTACCATCTTATTGGAAGTATTTGGGGGGCTAACCATTGGTTTCACCATGAATATCACAGGTATTTTCTCTCTGTTACTAGCTAGTAATTTGGTCTATCATATTTCGTATGTGCTCGAAAAATGAAAACAACTGATGAGAGATATAGGAATGAGATAATCGGTCAATGAGCTTGTTTTGTCATTTACAATGTTAGTAAACAGAATTGCATGACCAAGTTATCTTTCTTTATTAGTCTCAACTTCGATTAGTTTTTCATGCATGTCTTTCCTTTTTAAATTTCTCATATGATGTTTGGAATAAAGGAAAAATAAGTGCAACACGTGTATCTCGTGTTGTACG
>NW_026030251.1:0-461 GCF_019186545.1 Solanum stenotomum | reverse complement strand
ACTTTTTCCGACGTCGTTTCGGACGGTCAGTTCCTTATAGACTGATATAACAGACTTGAGTCTGATAGTCTGAACCTTAGCTACGTGGTAACTCAGCTTATGACCTTGTATCCATAATGCCCTGCTTTTCTATCGGCTACAGTACCCGGTTAGAATCCGTGGTCCAGCTTACTTATGTCTAGGCTTAGCTACAGTACCCGGTTAAAGTCCGTGGTCCAGCTTACCTGTGATCTGGTTTCGGCTACAGTACCCGGTTAGAGTTCGTGGTCCAGCTTACTTATGTCCAGGCTTAGCTACAGTACTCGGTTAGAGTCTGTGGTCCAGTTTACCTGTGATCTTAATTTGGCTACAGTACCCGGTTCGAGTCCGTGGTCCAGCCCACCCGTGCCCGACCTTTGGCTACAGCACCCGGTTCGAGTCCGTGGTCCAGCCCATATAAGATGACTCATTAGCTATAGTAC
>NW_026030250.1:0-206 GCF_019186545.1 Solanum stenotomum | reverse complement strand
GACCCACACATTACGGTCATCAAAAAAATGACTCATTTTGCTACAGATATTACTTACTAAGTTTCCTGATATGCTAAAGTTAACTGAAAGAACAGTATTGGGGAAATTTGAAGACACCAAATCAAAAGCAGACATTGTAAGAACAATTGAAAAAGAGATTTTTCCAAACAAAGCTTCGATTTACAAATACAAAAGCACATCTTTTT
>NW_026030249.1:0-463 GCF_019186545.1 Solanum stenotomum | reverse complement strand
AATCATTTAAAAGAAACCCTAAACCCTATAACCAAAGAAATCTTAACCCATAAGAACCCCCAAACTGTAAAACAAATCATCAAATCTTGAAAAAATCGTTTGGAACCCTAAACCTAAAAAAATTCTACAAAAACTTAAGCCCTAAACCTTAAACCCTAAAAATTCTTATACCTAATAAACCATAATACCCTAAACCCTCTGAAACCTTAAATACTCTAAAAAAAAAGAAACACCTTTAGGAACCCCTAAAAACCTTTTAAAATCCTAAACTAAAAATCCTTAAAACATGCCTTAAAAATCCTAAAAATATTTCTTAATCTAAAACACTAAGCCCTAAGAACCCCTAAACCATAAAAACAATAATGATCCTAAATAATCTTTAAAAATCCTAAATCGAAAAAACCTCTTAGCCTAAAGAAATCCTAGAAAAACATCAGCTCTAAACCATAACCTTAAAACCCTT
>NW_026030248.1:0-721 GCF_019186545.1 Solanum stenotomum | reverse complement strand
AAATGATATATATATATATATATATCTTTGTGATATTGATATTAGTATTATAATAAATTAAATTTTATTATTTTAAATTTATGATCTCAATTGTCAGCCTATGCCACATTATAAAATGTTCCAATGTAGATATCAGATTTACAAAAATGTCGATGCCAGCTAAAGTAATAAAATAACATCTAAGGGCGTGAACCTATATATGTATATATAAAGCTGAATATTGACAATTTGATGTGGCATCTCTCTATGACCAGTATTTGTATTCGTCTTTTTTTTTTCTTTTTTTGACATTTTATCTTTGTTTTGTATTTTTTATTTGTATTTTAAAAAAAAAGTATTTATGTCATACCCGATTAATTATGCCCTTTATAACATCCATTACACTAATATAGATTTAAGTAAATGAAAATGGAAGATGAAAAGATAAAAACTATTCATTTTTTATAACTGTTTATAATTATTTAGCCTATAAAATAAAAACAAAATAGTTGAGCATTTGTAACGAATAAGAACAAATTTCTTTACTTTGGCTCTTCTTCTTCTGACGATAATGATCAATATATGGTATCAACTTTTGTCGCTAAGATGTCCATCAAATTTCTAGGTCATGTGACTTTTTTAACAAAAGAGAAAGAGAGAATATTTCATTATTCTTGTGAAGACATTGATGTAAAGAAAGAGATTATGTAACAAAAAATTCTAAATAAAAGACTTTTTGAAA
>NW_026030247.1:0-343 GCF_019186545.1 Solanum stenotomum | reverse complement strand
TCTATAAAATAAATATGATTGGGCTTGATTCGTGGAAATTGAGATGCCTGCACAGAAATAGAAGCATTATGATCCAGCAAAAAAACTCTTGTCCCTTAACTCAGTGGTTTCGTGTTACTATTACTTTGGCATCAGAAGTTAAATCGACTTGAGAAACTCGAAAATCTCTTTTCCCATAGCTTATCTCATCCCCATCCTCAAGCTCCATATTGTCTTCACATAGGACGTAGGCCAATGGAATACTCATCTTATCACAATCATCTTTGATGCGCGATATTTGAACACCATCTCACCAAATGTAGTTGCACCACAACATGACTGATAAGATGGTCGAGGACCAAAT
>NW_026030246.1:0-445 GCF_019186545.1 Solanum stenotomum | reverse complement strand
TAATTGGCATGCTTTCTCCAAGTAGGTACTCCCTCCGTCCCTTTTTAGTTGTCCAATTTAGAAATGGCACACAGATTAAGGCAACAATGATTAGCACAGTGAAGTTACAATTTTACCCTTATGACAACTTTTCACTTCAAAATTACAACCACTTATTTGAATTCAAGTGAAATAAATTGGAGGGAAACAACATACACTTTTACAATTTTCAAGAAGTGTAAATAAGGGTATAATAGGAAAAAAATTGTTGTCCTTTCTTGATTTGTCAAAATGGACAACTAAATAGGGACAACTAAAAAAGGAAATATGGACAAGTAAATAGGGACGGAGGGAGTAGTTGCTTATTTCATTGAATTTTTAGTTTACCGAAAGTAATATCTACTACAAGTGGCTTGAATTTTCTTAACCACGTGCAGGCATACAGCTTCAGTTGCAGCAGGGAACC
>NW_026030245.1:0-267 GCF_019186545.1 Solanum stenotomum | reverse complement strand
TGCTCCCGTAGTGGCATGACGCCCTCCCAATCGTCAGGCTGAACAACCGGTGCCGCTAGCTGCTGAACAACCGGTACCGCTGGTGTAGGCTGGCCCTGCGGTACTGGAACGGCTGGAGCTGGGGCCTGCTGCATACCCCCAATGGCAGCTAGTATCTGTACGAGCATCGCCTGTATATCTGGAGCTGCCACAGGCTCGGGCGGTGGCTGGGCTGGTCCCGGACCCATCGGTTGCTGCTGTGCTGGAGCTCCTGGTGGCTCTATCACC
>NW_026030244.1:0-890 GCF_019186545.1 Solanum stenotomum | reverse complement strand
GAGCAGCTAAGGATAGAAGTCACCAAAGAATTTTTAGTAGCTCGAAGTAGAAAATTGGTTGGCTCTAGTTTGTATAGTATAGAAACACTAAAACCAAGTAATGCATGCTTCAATTTGCAGAGCAACCTACAACTATATTAAACTACTTGGGTTGCAAATCAGTAACTGTGTTTAGTAACATCAAAATACACAACCAAAATTTGATACCATCCTATTCACAACCCAAATTCGATACCATCATATTCATAATAAAAATACACGACTTAAGAACAGTTCGAACCACATGAAAAATCAGTCACCATGTTTAGTAGATTACAATAACTACTTGGGCTGCAAATTAGTCACCGTGTTTAGTAACATTAAAATTCATAACTAAAAGTCGACATCGTCCTATTCACAACCAAAATACGTGACTTAAAAATAGTTCGAGCCACATGAAAAATCAGCCACATCATCCCTAAACACCTTCAGTTCTTGTTGCATCTTGTGATGAAGTTTGTGACTTGATGTTCTTCTGTCTAAGCAAAGCACTTTTATGTTGAAGTTGTCTTACTGTGATAGCACTTTTCCCCTTCCATTTAAGACCTTTACTTGGTGCATACCCAAGGTCACCGGTGACAATAGCTGAACTTATCAGTTTCTCTTGTGCTCCACTCTTGATTACCCTACTAATAGATCTTCCTTGCTGTAAAGTAATAAAGAGTCGTTAAATTATTTTTAAGAAGTTTAATCAAGAATATAAGCTTATTAACTCTCCTTTTTACCTCGGCACAAATAAAACCATCTTTGCTCACAAATACTCCATGACCCACTACTCTTGGCCTCTTAAATGCATTATTTGCACCTTTTCTATTACCACTGCCACTTTGCACTATTGCTTGAGATGGTTC
>NW_026030243.1:0-237 GCF_019186545.1 Solanum stenotomum | reverse complement strand
AGTAGTATCACCATTAATAGAGAGGAATTAGGTTACAATTTAATTGAATTAACCCCCAAAAGACCATTTTATGATATACATATGTTGCCACATATGACATGTCTGTTGCAATTTTTTCAACAGAACGTGCATATGTTGCCACATATGACACTTCAAGGATGGGTTGATCGATAAGTTGAGTGATTTAGGAATGAAAAAATGTCAAATTAGACCAAATTTTAGTACTTTGGACCATAA
>NW_026030242.1:0-5211 GCF_019186545.1 Solanum stenotomum | reverse complement strand
AGACAGTTGAAATGCAATTATTCTATAAAATAAGTGACTTATGAGCTCTGCAAAGAGATTTACGTCACTACAATTAGATTGCAGTGACTTTATATATTCTTCATGTCTTAAATATTTTGAGTTTATCAAGACATTTAGACTTACAAAACATCAAAAAATATATCCATATCATGAGTAACCTTCTTAAAAACTCAGAATACTCAAATTCACCTCTTGCCCAAATGCTCAGTTATTACACAAATCAGAATAGATTAATTATAACTTATCACTACCTCTTTTTCCTTTTCTAAGAGAAAATATCTCTTAGTCATTTTTCCTTCTAAACAAGACTCATATGTTGGTAGTGACTTCACTTTCAATGAACCGTTATGTTCATCCATTAACCAACCTCGAAATTCTATTAAGAATAAATGACTTAGACACTAATGTACAAATAAGTTTCATTCAATTTAAAAGATATTTTTCCTTATGAGACAGATTAATATAATTCAATTCATGAGAAATAATACTAATAAAAGAATCATGCATCAATATACCACAAGAAATAAAATATTCATCAAATTCAATGATAGGAGAGTTACAACCAAAAATATTAAATACTCATCTCTTATCTAGTTAGAAACTGAAAATAATTCCTTCTAACATAAGGTACATGTACAATGTATTCTTTGAATTAATATCTTTATCTTTACCAAAAGAAAAGCTTAAGTAGTACTAAGTGGGTGTGTAAAGTCTATTGAGAATATGAGATATAATACTTTAAATAGATCATAGTATTTCGAATAATCATAAATAACAAAATTTAGGGCTCATTTATACATATATATCCATGCATCTCGAATAGCCAATCGATGGGATTGGAGAACTACTTATGCAATACACATGTACAATGACCGATTATTCACTCCATAAACTTATACAGACCTAACTCAGATGGAGAGTCTACTGTTAGTTTAAGTCAAGTGAAAATCCTCTAGTAACATTGATCCAATCGTATATTACTCAGTTTGAGAGAGTTAATACAGATTATCAAAACTAGACAATTAAATACACAGTGACTTGTGTCAATTTCATCTGATAGGGAGGAAGGTCTAAGCCAGCACATAAAATTAATACTTCACTACTATTTAATCAAATATGACCAAAAACTCATATAACGATCCAAAAAAAATTAGTTTCTTACTAGGTCGTTCTTATGAATCTACCAAATTCCAGATCAATCGGAGTTTTTTTGTTTTTCGAATTCCAAAACTATGATCAATTTGGTTGAAAACGTTGTTTGGCCAAAGTAGAATTTAAGAATTTCCCGCTCAGTAATTCCTTATCATATATCATCATTTTGTGAAATAGATACACGAATTAAGAATAAAGAACGAAATTCTAAAATTCCAAAAGAAAAGCATGTTTACGTATACATTGAATATTAAAATTCAAAAACACAACTCATAGATATCAATGTATCTTGAACAATAAAGTTTGATGAAAAAATGACTACTCATGCAACATACATATGTGGTGTCAGATAATCACTAAAACAAATTTAGAATAAAAGCTAACTCAGATGGAGAGTATATGTTATTTTAAGTCAAGTGAATATCATTATCCCTAGATCCATTGATCCAATCAAATATTACTCAGTTTAGGAGAGTCAATACAGATAATCAAAACTAGAGATTAAACTTTAATGGCTTGTATTAATTTCATCCGTTATGGAGGAAGGTCTAAGCCAACACATGAACTTAATACTTCACTAAAATTTAGTCATGAAGACCATAGAGAACAAACTCTATCACCACTATATATCATAGTTGAGTAATTTTTCAGTAAAATTAATTTTTTCAAGATACAAAAATTATCTAAAAAGAAATAATCATCTGAACGACCTCAAATTACCAAATCACTGCATAACAATGAGTATTTTAAATTTGATCGTTTCTGATGAACCTACCAAATTTTAGATCAATTGGAGTTCAAAAATAATATTATCTCCAAAGCTATGATCAAATTTAGATTCAAACGATTTGAGGAAATATGAACAAATCTACATCCTTATCATATTCAATTTATGTTAACTCATCACGTGTAATCATGTACCACATATAACATAAATAAAATCGATATAAAGGATGTGTCATTCATACTAAATCACATTTTAATTCCAAAGAACAACTTTAAAATCATTTCAGGTCGTTATCAATGAACTTACCAAATTTTAGGTCAATTGGAGTCTATAAAAAAAATTTATTTCCAAATCTATGACCAAATTCAAATTCAAGTGATTTAAACAACTTTAGGAATTAAAACAATATGGCCTACATTCTTATCACATGTCAATTTACGTTAGATCAGGATGTGTAATCATGTTTCAGATTAACATAAACATAACTGACATAAAGAATGAACATAACTGACATAAAGAATGACTTTATCATATTCAAATCAAATTTTAATCTGACAAACTACCTAAAATTCATCTTAACGATTTTTTGATGGAACAATCAAATTTCAAGTCAATCAGAGACCACAAAATTCATAACCTTCAAACTATGGCCAAATTCAAAAATTAACCATTTTAGGCATAGTTAAAAACACGATTCAAAATTTCATTCTCTTTCAATAATTATCTCTTTCAATAAGACACACAACTAACCTCTTTACAACATATTGCTCTCTCAATTAATACACTTGAGAATTCAAGATATTATATTTCTCCCTTTAAACCAGTGAAAATCTTTAATATCTCTTCTCATGAATTAATTTAAGTGTTACTAGTATATAAAGGTAAATCTCCTTTCGAGGTAACAAACTTTTACTAGTATACATTTATGAGGAACTATCCATACATGATACATTGAGGATATTCTAACGACTCAAATAAATAGACCACTTTCGTGGATCCTATTTAGGATCTTATTTATTTATCATAATTCTCAATTCATATATTGTAATCTCACATTATATAAAATATTAAGAATTTCTAATAATTTCAAATAAACAAACCAGTACTTAATGGTAACCATTTATTAGTAGGAAATTCTTAATATATTCACGTGAGAAAAAAAACTATGCTCATTAATAAAAAAATTCCTTTTCTATTCAAAATCAATCCAATTACACTTTTAACTCGTTCTAGTAGTCACTGCCCTTTCGTGACAATGAAAAAACATAAATAACAAGTTACTTCCTGTAATTTATAATAAAAAATAAGGAAAATAATATTTGAAGAGAAAACTAAATTACAAAAGGAAACACATTAAAAAATCCAAAACTTTTATCATGTATACCCATCTAATTGATTTTTTTTTAAAAAAAAGTAAAAACACGATGTGTGCTATCAATTTAAGGTGCATAGCCGCCATGTGATATTAACAATACCTCAACTTCCTTTTTATTGTTTTCTTTATACAAAAACAAATAAAATTGGGTAGAATCATTAAAACTCCACACCATGTCCGCCGCCATTAACATGTACAATGTTCAATTCCTTCTTGATTTACTGATCACAAAAACACTCTTTTCGACAAAGAATTCTTTTAACCAAACAAACGAGGAATCTCATGTCCAGTACTTCAATGAATTAATACGGCACACAGTCGGACTAGAGAATTAAATTCTGAAAACACGTAGTGGAATCATACACAGTCACAAGTACATTATCTTTTTAAGTTATCTATTTAGATGTAAGCTCTAGGCTCTTGATGCCAATTGATGGAAAATTATATGCACAACGGAAGCATATCAGGATCTTACTGCTTACATGAATAATAGATAATCAATATCGTTTATGCTAGAACACATAATCATGCTAGAACAAAACTTATTGAATTTAATTCGATAAATACCTCCTGAAGGGACCACAGAATTAATTACTGAGGCTTCCTATTATGGAAATAATTCCAAATAATTAATTTGAATTATTCTTACCATAATAAATTACACTTATGTAATTCCCCATTAAACACTTATGTAATTCCCCATGTTAAGATTTCAGATACTAATCAATAAATTAAATTACTGACGAATTTAACTTAATGATTAATTTCCTTTAGAGCACTACTTAACTTATTTCATGTGTCGGATTCATAGATCCACTTGCAAGGTTTGACACGATGAAAACTTATAAGTTTCTCAAAAAGGCATATCAATCAATCTCTATAACGAGACATGGATTCCATCAACTAACTTATTATTTCACCAATATATATTATTATCATCCAACTTACCAGGCATATTGACCCATCTCAGAATCTCACCTTTTAATAAATCAAAACGATAATAAATATATACAGATCAGAATAGTTATATCAGGATTAAGAATATAAGTACATTTAATAGTTTAGAGAATATGTTTTGTCAGTCAGTCAAAAACAACTATCTCTACTCGTCCCGTTCAATACATACAAAATGCACTAGCACAAGAAGTTGGAACTATACCGTTCCCATAATCAAGATAAATTGCCTATAATCTTGTGCTACAATCGTACCGATGGCATGTCCAATTTCCATCCTAGATTGTGAACAAAAAACTTTATACTTATAAGAACCGATGATTTAATCCTCTGTGTATAAGCTAAAACTCTACACACTAAATCATCTACTATATAAGTAAATAGACACCATAAACGAATATATGATCTATTAAAATTGAGCAAATATTTATTCTATAATAAATATTATTTCTTAACACATGGTTAATAGTATATATCCCAACATTTAGTTCATGGTCTAGCCCAAAAGTTAGCTCAAAGAGAGGATGATTATTGTCCAAGTCTTATAAGGAGTCCATCGATCTCATTAACCACTAATGTAAAACTTTTGTCATTTTATAATACCTCACTTCATGCCCAGTTCTTAGCATCTGGTGCATGAACAATTTTGATTTTGGGAGCCCTAACATTGGGTAAGATACCATGTGAAATTAGGTTTTTGGCTTAACTCAAACCCCAAAATCTAGCTCAAAGGGAAGATAATTGCACAAGTCTTATAAGGAGTCCACGATCTCATTAACCACCAATTTGTGGCTTTTATCTTTCTGTAACAGTGTTTGATCATATAACTTATTAATATTTGACAAATATATTTAGCAAACATCCAAGTTTTCAACTTCTAGAAAAAACTAGAATTTGGGCCAAATCTAGTATTAATTTGGTAATTTTTAAAAATTGTCCCAAACTTTATATTTCATAAAAATATCCATAATCTATTAATCCC
>NW_026030241.1:0-527 GCF_019186545.1 Solanum stenotomum | reverse complement strand
GAGTATTCTTGAGATAAGTTGATTTTGATTTCATGAATTCATGTTTCTTTTAAAAGTTCTATTCCTAATTATCAAATAGCTATATTGTTATTGAGATCCTTCATATCATGAATCATAACTATTGAATTCATAATTCATAATTCAAATTCAAGAGAGAGTTAAGGGTAGAGTTCAAGGAAGCCTTTGAGTTCAATTGTGAATCCTTTGAGATCAACTATCGATTTGAACTAAGTTTTGAGGAAGTAGGTAAGAGAATGAGAAGAGTCACATACATGAGTTTCATAATGTTATGTAGACCTACGAGTCAAGTCGTTCATGCACATAAATTCCGCATGAACTCCAGAAGTTGAGTGTCTTTGAGAGAAGTAGTATCTTCAAGTTCTAAGTCTTGAGTATTGAGTTCCTAATACCCTTTGAGATTATATTTCTAAGCATGAGACTATTACATGTTACCCATAAAGTCTTTGGGTTGAATTGTTCATGCCCATAATTCCGCATAAATCTTATAAGTCGAACAGTCTTGAGAT
>NW_026030240.1:0-1063 GCF_019186545.1 Solanum stenotomum | reverse complement strand
TATCAGATTATTCCAGTATATCAGGATATCTCATCATAGTCTATTGCCTTTCATACTCTGTACATTATTTTGTACTGACGCCCCATTGCCTTGGGGCGCTGCATTCATGCATGCAAGTCCTGACAGACGACCGAGTAGACCTCCTTATCAGCAGGATTGACTTTTATCCGGTTGGTCAGCCCCTTTCCTCCGGAGCTGCCAGAGTTGGGAGGTTTGTTAACTTTTGTTGTATATATTCTGATGGGTAGGCTGGGGCCCTGTCCCACCAATCTTTACTACTCTTAGAGGCTTGCAGACTAGTGTGTGGGGTTTATAACTACGTTATGGCCATGCTGGCCTAGTTTTGTTGGTTTGCTGAAGCTTGCTGGTTGTGTTATGCGTTGTCTTGTTATATGCATACTTTCAGTTTTGGTATAGAGATCATGGTGGCCTTGATGGCCCAATCAGGACTTCTGTGCTAGTTGACAATTTCTTTATATGAATTCTTGGGAGTAGCTGTTTTTTTTGTAGATCTGTTAACAGGGGCCTTGTCGGCCGAGGGCTTAGTTTTAAGCCGAGATATACTTGTTTGTTTTCTTAATTGCATGTGATTGCCATGCGCTGGTAGCAAATGGTTCAGCAGGGTCGGCTCGGGCCTGGGTTTTGGCATTAGGAGTCAGTTGCGCCCCCTTGAGTTTGGGGCGTGACAAACTTGGTATCAGAGCAACGTCGTATCCTAGGGAGTCTGCAAGCCGTGTCTAGTAGAGTCTTGTTTATAAATGTGTTGTGCACCACATTTGATAAACAAAACGCTACCAGACATGTTAGAATGACTATCCTTATTTTGCTCACCTCGTGCTATAGAACGGTGTCCTAAGGGTGGATGTTTCTGGCTTATAATTGAGATTTGCATGCAGATAGAGATGACTGATACCAGGCAGACTACCAGTAGCCAAGAACTAGATACAACTGCAGGCGAGGGTACTAGCAAGGTACCACAGGTGGAGGCAACCCATTGTGAGACCCGGGGGGAGACATCTTCTCAGCCCCCTATAATTTCTCCACAGCTTCAGGAGCCTCCGAG
>NW_026030239.1:0-801 GCF_019186545.1 Solanum stenotomum | reverse complement strand
TCAGCATTATGAGCATTAAACACCATTTCTATGGGTCCTCTATATTCGTAAGCAACTGAAAGCATTTCGTAAAAAGAATTCCACCTTGTTTTAATATGTCTTGGAATTTTTCTTGGTGGCAAATCACATAGTACACAACGCTCATTAAATTCCCTAATTCTAGCAACTCTATTAGCATAAAAAATCCAGGCAACAACATATTTAATTTTCATACAACCACATTCAAATAATGAAATACCATCTTGTACAACTAAATTTACTACATGTGCAACACATCTAACATGAAAAGAATTATCATCAATTGGACATAATCTAGTTTTTAACATACTAGCAGCGTTTACATTATTAGATGCATTATCTAATGCGACAGACATTACTTTATCTATAAGCATGTAATAATCTATAGCACTCAAAATATTTGAAGCTAAATATGCACCAGTTTTTTTCTCTACACATTCTTTATAACTTAAGATTCTTTTTTGCAAATTCCAGTTATGATCAATCCAATGTGCTGTAACAGTTAAATAATCACGTCCATTAACACTACGACCCATGTCCAAAGTTATAGACACTCTACAATCTAATATGCTAATGTAACGACTTGGAAAATGATAGAGTGAAACTAGAGCCTCACATGTGAGTTTGGAGTCGAGAACTTAATGAAATGATTATATTTGAATTTGACCCAAAAGTTCTTAAAAATGTGCTTCGGAAGTTACCGGAAACTTGTTTAGCTGTATATAAAAAGATCTGTTTCGTTTTTCGAAAATCTAACTTCATATTCTTGTTTAGGGGGTCAAA
>NW_026030238.1:0-469 GCF_019186545.1 Solanum stenotomum | reverse complement strand
TTGGTTGGGTTAAATGTTTTCCAAATCAGCTCATTTTTCCTCAAATTTAAGGAAAATAACTTCCCTTCAAAACTTAAGAAAAACATTTTCTAAAACTCTCTTCCAACTTCAAATTACAATTATTTTTTTGTTGAAATCAGCCCCCTCTTCAACCACCCCCAAGAAAAAATAAAATTTTAAAGCTTGTTTTTAATTTCAATTTTTTTACCCCACCATCACGCCTACCCCCACCCCCTCCCAAAAAAATATTAAAAGTTGTTTTTAAAAGATATTTCTAATTTCAATTTTTTTATTTTTTTACCCCCTACCCTCACCCCCCCATCAGCCCCCTATCACCCCTCCACCCCCTTCAAAACGAAAAAAGTTTAAGTTTGTTTTTAAAAAATATTTTCAACTTCAAATTTTTATTTTTTCATCCCGATCCTCGACAACCCCTCCCCGCAAAAAAATTGAGTTTGTTTTTAAAAAA
>NW_026030237.1:0-251 GCF_019186545.1 Solanum stenotomum | reverse complement strand
TACATATGCATGCATTGCAGTATTTGATTGATTAGGCTTTTAGACTTGGTATTGGAAGACGAGCACTTTGTAGGTCCTAGTCCTACAATGTATGGACACCATTCTTTCCATATAGACCAAAATGCAAGTAATTTAACATGATATATGGTTGTTCAGATGTATAAAGGTAAAAATATATTAAAAAGTAAAGAACATCTAAATGAAGGAGTAATCCTTTGAGTGTTTTGATGATGTACATGCCAACCTTATTT
>NW_026030236.1:0-360 GCF_019186545.1 Solanum stenotomum | reverse complement strand
CTTGACCTCTACTCTTAACTCTCTCTTGGATTTGAATTATGAATTCAAGAGTTATGATTCATGATATGAAGGATCTCAATAACAATATAGCTATTCGATAATTAGGAATAGAACTTTTAAAACAAACATGAATTCAAGAACTCAAAATCAACTTATCTCAAGAATACTCAAATCTAGGGAAAGTATCCTATATTACTCTTTTTCTGATTTGAAAGTAGATGTAGGGCGTGAGGATGAACTAGTCCAACACTATGATAGCCTTACATACCTAGAAGAACAAGATTCTTGAAGAATCTTGAAGAATCTTGAAAAATCTTGAAGAATCTTGAAAAATCTTGAAGAATAACTTGATTAGAAGCC
>NW_026030235.1:0-335 GCF_019186545.1 Solanum stenotomum | reverse complement strand
GGATGGTAAGTTGGCTTAATCTCATATTGGGGATAAAATTGTTCTTGTTTGGTTTGATCCACTTATGGTGGAGGTGTTTAATTATGAATGTAAAGGTGTTGTTGTAGGTTGTTCACTGGTTTGGTTGCATAATTACTACCCTATTTTCCATGATCTTTGATTCTATTACATGCCTTCAAGGTGTTTGACAAAATGTCCAACTATGGAGAATTGATGAATCGATGCTTTAAAGTTTGAGTTATGAGATGTATGGAAATCCAGAGATGTGTTGATGACACTCATGAATGTTGATGATATAATATGAAGAATTCTTCAATATAAAATGTACCTTGAAT
>NW_026030234.1:0-516 GCF_019186545.1 Solanum stenotomum | reverse complement strand
ACTTACTACAGGTGGACACGAGGCTCACAAAGTTCACAAAAAAAAAAAAAACAGTAAAGAGAGATAATTTGTTCGTCCCCAAGTAGTGAACATGTGAAACAAATGAACAAATACAACTAGACCCCCTCTACATAGCTCATAACCACAAGAAGATAATATGAACTCATTCAAGGCATGTCATGCCGATTTGGATAGAAATTGAACCCACATTCACCGCCAAGCAAAGATATGGCACATAAACTTTCAAAATGCAACACTTTAAGAGACGAAAAGGATAAACAAGAGACAACAAACTTGAAAAGAAAACTAGAAACAGAACAAATGCAATCTGGAAAGCAAAACATACATCTCGAAATAGCTCAACAAATATCTAAGTAAGAGGAATCAAAGTGGGTTACAACAGGTACAGTACAAAGCCGAAATCTTGACGTCTTGATTCATTCATTCAACTTGTGGTGAAAGAACGAAAAACGCAACGTCGAACACTGAACATTAGCACGGAGTCATGATAAGCAA
>NW_026030233.1:0-694 GCF_019186545.1 Solanum stenotomum | reverse complement strand
GCGTTTTACTGATTCTTATGCGCGAGCGTAAATATGATGAAAAAAATAAAAGGAAATTCAGACAAAGGCGATGGGTTCCTCATATAGATCTCGAAAAAATACGAGGTTTCAAAAAATAGATTGCGTCAAACGGACGTTCGAGCCGAAAGTTACGGCCGTCTGAAATTCAGCATCTTAAAGGTGGAAGGTGGCTTTGAATTTAGGAAACTTCAAACGGCCATAACTCTGGCTTAGGATGTCCGTTTCAGGCGATTTTTTTTTTGAATCCGCGTATTTTTTCGAGATCTACGCAACCAAACTGCCTGAAGAAGGTTTGCGCTTGCCGATTTTCCCAAAAACGCATTTTACTGATTCTTACGCACGAGCGGAAATTTGATGAAAAAAATAAAAGGAAATTCAGGCAAATGCGATGGGTTCCTCATATAGATCTCGAAAAAATACGAGGTTTCAAAAAAAATATTGCGTCAAACGGACGTTCGAGCCGAAAGTTACGGCCGTCTGAAATTCAGCATTTTAAAGGTGGAAGGTGGCTTTGAATTTAGGAAATTTCAATCGGCCATAACTCGGGCCTCGGGTGTCCGTTTCAGGCGACTTTTTTTNGTGTCCGTTTCAGGTGATTTTTTTTTTGAATCCGCGTATTTTTTCGAGATCTACGCAATCAAACTCCCCAAAGGCGGTTTGCGCGTGCCGATTT
>NW_026030232.1:0-1529 GCF_019186545.1 Solanum stenotomum | reverse complement strand
ATATAACTTTGAATTAACTACAAAAGACATGCTATTAGGAATGCCATTTTTAGAAAAATTATACCCACATATAATTATAAAAACACACTGGTGGTTCACGACACCGTGTAAACAAAAAATAGGAGCAAAAAGAGTAAATAATAAAAAACGAAAAACAACGGAATGGATAAAAGGAAGTGAAAAAATTACACAAAAATTAGAAAATATAAAAGAAAAAGACCCATACCTATTCCATACCTACCTTATGACACATATCTTGACAACTTTACATTATTACATATATTTTTTCCGTTCTTATCTTGACAACTTTACATTTACATTATTACATAACTTTTTCCGCTCTTATCTTCTTCTTCTTGTTTTGTTCCTTGTTGATTATTCCAGCTGGACATCTGGAATTATATTATCTTCTCCGTTGCACTTTGAACATATATGGTCCGGATATTTATGTCCAATTAGTTTACAATATCTGGTTAATAATTCTGCTGAAATAAATCCTTCTTTTAATGCTCGTGTCGTAGGTCGTTCTTCTGGCTTTAGTAGTGATAAAATCCATCTTTGGACTTCAGCCATATCTGCTTTCCTTAACTCCCTTGAATTGGAATAAATCATTAACTGATCTCTTGCATAGTAGCTCCATATGACATTTCCATTTAAATAATTATTTGCTAGCTCTTGTATGATAGTTGATATACCAATTATTCTTTTGTTGGCATAAAAACTTGGTATCTCTATTTTGCATATCTCTTCTTGTTGTCCGATGTCCTCGGGTATAATCATATCTTTAGTCAGTCCTATCTTGATAACTTGTATCGGAGGTTTTATCTCTTCGTATAATATCTCTGCTGGTGCTGTATAGAATTTAATATAAAATAATTTTTCTTTCGTAACTCTTTTGTATGTGATGAATGCTTTGTGTAGTTCTGGTATTCCACTAACTTCTTCTCCGTCGTATGTGTATACTGTATTTAACAGTCCGTAGTTGTAACATGTTCTTACTAGATTAGCGTTGGTTTTCGGTTGTGCAATTAACTTGTTATATCCTTGTAATTTTTGTGTTAAATAATCTTGGTTTGGTTCTTTTGTATTTGATCTGGGGTTTCGGTTTAAGTAGGTTTGGATTTTGTGGATATTTTCAATATAGGTTCGTGTGATGTAATTATATGTCTTTTTCTCATTTTGGTTTTGCAAACTATCTGCGTATGTAGATGTTTGTGGTTCTATGGACATACGTCTAGGTGTCTTTTGGGTAAATGGTTTTGCGAATAGCTGGTTTAAGTTAGCATTTTTACGTTGTTTATCGCTAACTTGTTTGCTTGTACCTGCAGTTGTATTTAAACAAACGTTATGGGTTTTAAGGAGTTTCCCATCGTCTCCATTTAGCTCTGGGTTTTTTCCGTCTTCTGGTCGACGTAGCTCCGCATTTTTATAGTCATGCTGCTGACTAGCTTTAGACTTCAGATTATCTTCATTAGTCTTTAGCTTTTGTATCTCGTTATCCATACCATCCACTTTTATACAAAGTGTAG
>NW_026030231.1:0-1514 GCF_019186545.1 Solanum stenotomum | reverse complement strand
AAGCGGAAGGCTAACTCAAGCATACATCAGCATCAAATTGAAAGAAACATTTAAAAAATAGTTTACTGAATCTCAAAACTTTGCTGAATATACTGAGTATGAAACATAAGTGTAAATAAAACATCTAAACACTGAAAGGCTCTCCAAAACTGTCTATCTATGAAACATCTACTATACAAATATGAGTGTCGGGAAAAGACTCACGCCTCCTCAGGGGAACTACTTCTAACAACTCATAAAATTGGAGTCATTCAAAAGCAAGGAGGTCTTATTCAAAAGTTGACGAGCAGATGAAGTGATCTCAACGAACTCTTGTTCAGGATCCTAAGAACCTGTATCTACATTATTAAAAGATACATGTCGAATGACATCAATACATACATTGAATGTACGAGTATGTAATATAGCTCAAAAACAAATAATTGATTGAAAGGACTGCAATAGATATAGATATATACTCAACTGAATGTAAAGAAATAAATAAGTGTAATCATTAAAACTTTTTAAAAAATACTTACTCATCTCTGAACTCAACATATTAAGTGATATAATAAAAATACACTTTTAACTCTACTTGGGCGATTCTCTAACCGACAACCATCACTATGAGCTACATGATGATACAATGTCTCGCCCACATTGCCAGGACTTTCCTATACCTTGTCGGGGTATAAAACACCTCAACTAAGTGGATCCACTAAGATCTGCCCGAAGTCACTTAGAATTCATCTAAAAAGTATGATTATGTACCCATGTTGGCATACATGGGTCATGAGGAATGTGGGTTGTCTGAACTCATCCCCATATCGGTGCTCAATACTACTTCCAATAACATATACTCATTCTCAATGTTTAAAAACATACTCTTCCTCTGGTTTGAGATAATTGCTCAAACTATCCTCTTAAAAGATGTATCTTCTCTTGAAATATCTTTGAACTCATAACCCATTTAGAAATCATAGTTTCTCTTTTATTAATGTAAAAACTGATACCTTTGGGAATACTTAGTTCCATTATACTCTTACTCAATTCATACTAGAAAACTCTTTTTCAAAAATATATCAAAATCATATTGTGATATGATCATTGATGACTCGGGAAATCATACTGCATAAACATTGATGGTATATCTAGATACCATATTGCTTAAACATTGATGGCATACTCGATTGTCATACTAATCATGTTTTAGAAACTCCTTTTCTCAAAACTCATCTTTACTTTCTCAGAAAATCAGTTTAAGACAAATATTTGCTTTAAAAGATTCTCAAAATTTATAATTCAATAAATAGGATTCATGCAGAATTATGGACATGAACGACTCAACTTAGGTATCTTAATAACAATATGGAAACTCAGTACTCAAAACTCAAGAATTCGAGGATACTACTCATCTCAAGAATACTCAATTTATAGGGTTCATGCTGAAATATAGACAAGAACGAATCAACTCAAGAATCTTAATGCATAACGTATAGCAATTCAATAATCATATATTACTATAAGTGGGAACA
>NW_026030230.1:0-809 GCF_019186545.1 Solanum stenotomum | reverse complement strand
TGATACAACGTCTTACCTCACGTTGCCCGTGGACCATCCTATACCTTTCCATGATATAGGACCTTACTTTTGCTTAGTGGATCCACTAGCCTAATCTTACGTGATCATCTAAAAAGAATGATACGTCAAGTCCCATGTTGGCGCATGGTTCTTATGGAGAGTTGAGTTAATATGAACTCGTGTTCCCAATTCGGTGTTCAATACTACTCCCAAAATGTAACATCCAGCAACTTGTAATAACTATGGAAAAGCTTGAAATTTTGAAATAGTCATTTTTGGAAAAAATTTAAAATTTGGAAATTTGGCTAAGTGTGGAAATCAGTGAGTTTTTGGCCAACTTTGAGCAGTTGTAACTCCTAGCTCGGGATGAGTTAGGAGTAGTTCTAGTTTTGTTTGTGAATCTTGTAGAATGATCTTTCCAACGCCACAGAGTTTGCACGATTCCGAGTTTGTATGAGCGAGTTATGGCCATTGAAATTTGGGGCAGTTGACAGGGAGTCCGTCCGGAAATTTAAGGGCATTTTGGTCTTTTCACAAATCATTTCTTTTGAGGTTATATTGTTGTGTTAGGCTATTTGTGGATCATATTTGTTCCATTTTAAAAGAGAGTAAGAGTTAGGGTTCTTGAGTGAAGAAGAGAAGAAGAGAGAAAGAAGAGAAGAAGAAGAGGAGATCAAGGAGATTCGTCAAGATCATCGTGGATTTTCGTCGGGGGTGATCCCTATCAAGGTATGTGAGTCTTTAGTGTGGGTTGATCCTTTTCCCCCACACACCAAGCTAATTTTTATGATTTGAGAAGAGATTGGATT
>NW_026030229.1:0-614 GCF_019186545.1 Solanum stenotomum | reverse complement strand
CCACAACAGTTATTATATTTTCATACACATAAAGTATTATATTTTATATACATCAGTTCATTGTATTTCTATATACATTTCAGGCTTATTGTATNAGTTTATAGCATGTTTTAAACAGTCTTTCTTTATATCGCACTTGTTTTAAATTGCCTTATATTGAAAGAAGTCAGTCAGGTTGAGTTGAGTTGAGCCAGGTAAGCTATTCAGTTTCTTCCAGCTTTCCTTCTAGCCTTTGTTGCTTAGTTTTCCAGCTCGCATACTCGTATAATTCCATGTACTGATGCCAGTTGGCCTGCATCTTATGACGATGCAGATACAGGTACCCCGGATCAGCATCCTGCATGTCGTTGATCCAGCTGAGCAATTTAGGGTCAGTGGTGAGCCTCTTTGCTTTCCGGAGGACTCAGTTGTTTTGTATTCTTAGTTTTGTTTTATTAGGATGTTGTGGGGTCTGTCCCACACATCCATCTCAGTACTTTAGAGGCTTCATAGACAGTCAGTCAGTTAGTTGAGTCTCTCTTTTGTGCATATATATGTAAATATTCTATTTTGAGACTCGAGTTGCCATTTTTGGCTAGTTCTTTATCAGTTGGTGGTTTATAACCTTTCTTGAC
>NW_026030228.1:0-298 GCF_019186545.1 Solanum stenotomum | reverse complement strand
CTCTGTAATTCCATGCACTACCATAACATAAAAGAAACAAGGTAATCTATTAAAATGCTTTTACTTTATTCATGTTCTTTAATACTTCTTTCACCTTGGTATCAAGCTTCTACACAGTACTGTTTTGCCCAGGATGAAAAGACATGAGACCAATTAAATACATAAATGAATCGGAACAGAAGAAGCGACAGAATTGACTTTACTAGTACAGAATTTGGTGATATAAGCACGTTTACCTTCAATTTCTTAGCATCCATTCCAGGCGTAACCTTACAGAGAATGAAATTAGAATAGCTAG
>NW_026030227.1:0-6031 GCF_019186545.1 Solanum stenotomum | reverse complement strand
TTAACCCCTAAATCCCTCAACCATAGCTTGGGACAACATTTTACACCCTCAATCCTCACAACAACTCAAACACACACGTTAGGCTCTAGCTTCACCTATTCATTTTATGGGTCGTTACATTACCCCCACTTGGGAACATTCATCCTTGAATGACACTTTAAACACATTATTGGGTTAACGAATCAAGACTATCAGCACATTATGCATGCAACATTATAAACAATGCACAAAACTAGGAGGAAACATCAATTCCACATCAATAAGCTCAATGCAATAGAAGAAAGCAGAAACTACATCTACAAACTCATTATGCATCATAACATCAACATTTCTCATTTCATTGGAGGAATTACCTTCTCCAACTCATATCATTCTCATCATAACATCATTAAGCACATTATGCAATTTCTTCATAAAAGCACATTTAGGCATGTTCAACATTTAGCCTCATGAAACATATAGACAAGTCGTACTAAATGCATATCAACAAGAGGAACATAATTCATATAAACTCGTTCTCTCATTTAAACATAAACTCATCTAGAACATGAGTAACATAAGGAGACCATGGAAACACATACCCACACATGAATCCAAAACATGAAACAAGCTACAAGGAACTATTGGTCTCAAGCTTGAGTAAGAATAGAAGGAAAGAGATAAGGATATCGGAACTCTCAACAACCTTACTATTCAACATACTATCCCCCACTTAGGAGTAAACCCAACTAAGGCTAACATGAAAAAAACATAGGAACCTCAATACAACATTCATAACTATAATGAACTATCACATACCGGTGCTTTCATCCGGATTAGCTCCTTTGTCCTTGTTAGCTTAAAGCACATGGAAACGATTCTTCCTTGGAGCATTAGGATCCAGACCATCAAGAGAAGCTTGTTTGGCCTCCCTTCCTTTAGTCGTAAGAGTAGGGAAATTTCTCACTTGGTGATCATTCTTTCCACACCCATAGCACCCACTAGTACTAGCTAGGCACTTCCCAAAATGTTTCTTTCCACAATTGGCATGAATAGGTTTGGGAAATAGAGAACCACTTCCTTTCTCTTGGTTTACCTTAGGAGTGCTTGAAGAATCTTGGTTTGGAGTCCTCTTTTTGAACTTTGGTTGACCTTGCTCATCGGATCTAGACCTCTTCAACTCCCTATTCTTTCTCTTAAGTTTGGACTCCTCAATAGATTGAGCATACACAACAAGCCTAGAAATGTTCATGTCATCATGGAGTATCGCCATACGACACTCTTCCTTAACTAGGTCGGATACACGGGTCACAAATCTACTCATCTCATCCCTAGGGTTATACACCAAAGATGGAGCATACTTAGACAATAGGGTAAATTTCAAGGAATACTCCTCCACAGTCATGCTACCTTGCTTAAGGTTGATAAACTCCTCCACCTTAACCTCCCTCTTCTCATAGGGAAATTACTTACCAAGGAATGCTTTCTTAAACTCCTCCCATTCTGTAGGACCCGCTCCTATAGGCCTATTACTTTTCCATTGAGTGAACCAAACTTGGAAACATCTTTCAATTGATAAGAAACTAGTTCTAGTTTTTCCCTAGAAGTCACCCCCATAGCATTGACTATATTATACACCTCATCCAAAAACTCTTGGGGATCCTCTCCCACTTTGGAACCTAGGAACATCGGAGGATTCATCCTCACAAAGTCTGTCAACCTAGAAGCCATAGCACTCACCATAGGGTTCACATTAGCCTCAACACCCCTAGTAGCTTAAGCCGTCATGGCTTGAGCTTTAGTAGTTACGGCTTGATCCATCATCAAAAGAGCCGACCTAACTTCCTCATTGGTCATAGCCGAGGGATCCATCAGAACTTGATTTCCTTAAGGAACTTGGTCAGCTTGAGGACCTTGAGGATCTTGGGGAGGAACTCCATAATTCACAATCTCCTTTTCCACTCTCCTTGCGGTAGACCTTCTTGTATTCCTATCCTATAAACACAAGAGAAAGATTAGGAAATGGACATTTATAGAGCTAAACTCTATGGCACAACTTCAAGAATAATGAAAGAAGTGTAACTTCCTAACGTCCTATAGCCTCTCACTCATAGATGTGTCGCGACTCACACCGATGAACAAGACTCTACTAGACGTGGCTTGTGAGACATCAATCCTAAAAACCATTTCCAAAATCTTGTGCTCTGATACCATGTTTGTCATGACCTGAGGCTATCCCCTAGATGCGACATGGCTTACTTGACCCCGAAGGGGTCTCATACCAACCTCATAGTATTTCATTGCATTTGATAAGAGAAATAGTACAGGATTAAAACTTTCTTTAAAACCATACAACCAAAATACTCATTTAAAATACTTGAAACAGAGCAGAAGTCTATTGTCTTACGTGGCCATCTAAAAATAATATCCAAAATAAAAGTAGAGTCACGACCCTTTACAATCGAAAAGTCTAACAATAGTCTTTTACCTAAAAGAAATGGAAACATCAAGTACTTGTCCTGACATACCACTTAGTCTTGGAGAATCTCAAATCCAAGCTTCAACTAGAGAGAAAACAACTCACTTGCCGGAACCTACACTTGTAGTAAAACTTGAAGAAATTTGGGTTAGCACAATTAAGTACTAAGTAGGCGTTTGGCCATGCGATGCCATATCACGATATGGTATCGTGAGATGAAATCAGCGTTTGGACATGCGATTTTACGCTGATTCCATCTTATGATTGTATATTATGAGATGTGATTTCATATTCTCCAAAAACTATGATATGGAATTATATGGGAATTCTATATCATGATTTGAGATATTTTAATACAAAAATTGATCCACGAGTTTATATTTTGTTAAACCAACCCCATATTTATATCTACTAACCATTTATTTCATATGTAAATATAATTTATAATCACATCATTACTTTTTAAAATTTATTATTCTCACCGACATAAAATTTATTATTCTCACCAACATATAGTCACTTTAACTCACACCAACCAATTGTTGAGTAATAAATTTGTTCTGTTCATTTACTCCAGCACTTAATTTATTACTTCTACCATTTTGTATTTATTACAACTATAGTTATAGCTATTTGAACATGGAGTGAAAAGTCATCGCTTCATTTACTCTAATAAGTTGATATGAAAGTTAGGTTGGTCAATATAGTTGCGGATGATATTGACCAACAAATGGCTCAAAGTAACAATATTGGTTCGTCTTCTCGGTCACATGATCGAGAAATGCAAGTTCAACATGAGGAAATTATTCGTACTATGTGGGAGGATTATATTAAAGACTAGTACACTACAATTTATGTTCAATTTGTTTTATTAAATTAAAGTTAGATGAAACAATTACTTAACTGGAGAACAAATAGCTTTGTAATAATTTACTATGTGATTTTATAATTTTTTGTTTATTTAATAAGATTGAATAAACAATTGGGGATATTTTAATAGTTTTACAACTTATGTGATTCTTATGTTTATGAGAAAATATACAACACAAAAATTTCATATCGCATGTCCAAACAAAACTTCAATTTCATCTCATGATTCCATTTCATGATACCATATCATGATTCTATATCCATGGCCAAATGGACCCTAAGTATGATAGCTATGCAAAAACCATGCTTAAAACGGATATTTTATTTGATATCATGCTTTTATGCAATTTTGATAAAACTTCATGAACATAAGTATAAGAGGCATATTATACAAACATAACCAACATACCAGTCATTTCATCACAATAGAGACATAATCAACATATAACCCATTACCTTCACATTAAGCCTTCACCTCAAGTAACCCTCATGATATACCTTGTCCAATGTATGGATAGCGTCCCATACCACAATCCACACTAAAGTACCACATTAAGGTAACCAAAAGTGAACTTACCATTCACACCCATCATTAGACAATACTCATACATAAGAGACATAAACATTTCAACAGTTGTGCAATGTATGGATAGCGTCCCATACCACCATCCACACTAAAGTACCACATTAAGGTAACCAAAAGTGAACTTACCATTCACACTTTCCATCATTAGACAATACTCATACATAAGAGACATAAACAATTCAACAGTCATATCAACACATAAGGACCATCATCTAGGGCAACTCTAATTCATAATTGTGCAATGTATGAGTAGCATCCCATACTACTACTCACACTAAGTACTCCTTTGAAGCCACCATAGACAAAGCATATTCATACTCAGTAAGTCATAACAAGAAAGTAAATCATAATACAATCCAAGTATAGCATGAATCATTACATTTAAGCATATAAGTCAACATTCTTCATTAGCTTCATTTAGAGCACTTTCATACATTAGTCATTAAGACCTTAGAGAACTCACTATGACCCTCTCAAAGCCTACTCGTGCAATGCATGGATGGCATCTCATACTACCACCCACACTTCATAGAACTCCTCAAGAAACCATAATGCACATCTCACATGATGGGAATAAACGATTAACCGACATAGACCATGTGAGCTTGACATGGAATCCGGTGTCATAAAGCCCCACACCGTAAAGAGGTGGTCTATTTGGCTAAGGTAAGACCGGTAGAGATCCACTAGCTAGGACCTATGTAGGCACATAGTTATGGGATAGGAAGATGTTCATTAGAACTCTTAACCTAACATTGGGAGAGTTTCCATCTTACCATATCCACTCGGTGCTTAGCCTACATTCCCATAGAGTATTTCATTCACATTACATCATTGTACTTGAGAGGAATGCCATTGGCCTATCGACCCAAGTCACATCATTACACATGAAAGGAATGCCTAAGACTATCGAAGCATGGTTCATTGTTAGGAAAGCTCTAGAGTCCTCGTGAAAGGAATGTCATAAGCCTATCGATTCATGGTTCCTCATTACATTATCATACTCATGAAAGGAATGCCATAATCCTATCAATTAATGGTACATTGACTCATTAGGAAAGGAACAACATAGGTCTATCGATTCAAGAGTCGTCATTACATTACTTCATTTATGAAAGGAATGCTATAGGCCTATCGATTCATATTCATTTAAGTCAATATACATTCATTACACAAGAGAGGGTGCCTAAGCCTACCAACTCAAGATTCAACATTCAACTATACTTTAATTCATTCAAGAAGAGGATGCATAAGCCTACCAATTCAAGATACTTCATTCAAGATCACATTCATAAATACAAGAAAAGGATGTCTTAGCCTACCAATTCAAGATACAATAGTCAGATTACTTTAATTCATTCAAGAAAATGATGCATAAGCCTACCAATTCAAGATACTTCATTCAAGATCACATTCATCAATACAAGAAAAGGATACCTTAGCCTACCAATTCAAGATAAAATAATCACATTACTTTTATTCATTCAAGAAAAGGATGCATAAGCCTACCAATTCAAGACATACATTACATATGAGAAAACCCTTCACATTCTATCATCATCATTCATTAGTGTTAATTGAGAATATGCTTTCAATCATAACACTACTACATTCTTAATATGATCATCATACTTTCATTGAGATCATACACACATACTTCACATCATATTCATGCATAGATCCTTCATGAACTTGCCTTTCAAGGCCATGAACCAACATCAATCCATAAATCTAAGATACTACAATAGATAAGGAAATTGGCATGATTGAATAGCTAATTCAATATAAACATCAAAAATTCAACATACTTGCATGATCAATCAATTCCCAATCTTTATTCACAACTTAAGAATTTGAGGGAAACATGGGTTCAAAGAAGAAATCATCTTAATTCATCTTTATATCTATAATTCATTCATAATTCAATGTAATAAATACTTTGAAAATTGTTTGGAATCGAACCCATACTAAGATTGAAAACTAGGGTTTTTTTGGGGGAAACTTTGGAGACTTGAAATCAACTTTGAAATTGGCTCCTTTAAAGAAACTAAGTCAAGGATGAAGACCACCATACCTTTATGGGAGGAAATCCACACGAAATTGAAGAAGAAAGCTGC
>NW_026030226.1:89872-95575 GCF_019186545.1 Solanum stenotomum | reverse complement strand
GTTGTGTCATTCAAAATTTGCTTGTAATGAAATCACTTTGAGCACGATAAGAAAGGAATACAACTTCACATATACACTACATGAAAATGTCGTTACAAGTATCTTTTTATTTAGTTTCTTAAGATTATAAATTGGGTAGTACAGTTTGTGTGTTAGAGTTTGAATTTCTGTGAGATGAGGTGTACTCTCATTTTGTTCCAATTGATAATTCTTTTGTTAATTGGAAACGCTAAAGGAGTAGCGATTTACTAATTTCAGTGTTATTATCATCGCCAAGTTGCAAGTTAAACTTGTAACAAGGGTTTGACTTAATCTACATGAGGGCATTGCATTTGAGCCGATTTTACAAACTGTTGGTGAGCTGTTTCATGATCGATTGATTGATGAAAGGGCCACTATATTCTAGCAAACATATATTCTGTAGAACATTTCTATCAACTTACCTAAAACAATGCCCATTCACTTTCTATGCGAATTCTGTCATATTCTGGTATTTACAAAGTAAGACCTAAATTCATGTTCAACTACATTATTTGTTTGGATTAGACAAACTTCAAGGCCCCTTAAGAAGACTGAAGTTTAAGTGGTATTAGACATGAATTTTTGGGCCAAGATACAAACAATTTGGATTCTAGGCATATTGATGCGAATAGCTGAAGATGTAACACATGAATTTTAGCATTGGATGACTTAATCGGAGGTTGGTTATGAGAAATTGTTTAATAAGAAGATATCTATAAGATTTAAAGGTAAGTTCTGAAGTACAATTGTCAGTCCGATAATATTACATGCATGTGAGTGCAAGTTGAGCCCCTTAGATTAACATGATTGCTAGATGAAAGTCATAAAATACAAATAGATAAGGATTTCAGGTTATATAAGATTACAAATGCTTAAATCTGACCGAAGGTATAGGACGAACACAGAATAAAATGACATCTCTTTAAGGACATTCAATGAAAAATATAAGAGGATTCAGTAAGAAAATGTCATTTCAGATCTTTAATCATTCTATTGTACTTAATCGTCCAACATTTGAAAGTCAATGTAGGATGATAGACACATAAAGAGACTTGCCGACGACCAAATTAGTTTAGGAGCTATCTAAGGAGGGGAAGGGGTAGAGGGTAGAAAAATACCGCTACAGTGTTGGTCACTTTAGTGTTATTTGTGTACGCTCCAGATTACTACAGTATAGTTGTGGTAGAAATTAAATTTTTATTCTTCTTTCTTAGATTTGGAAAGTCTTAGTTGTCTATTTCCATGTATATTTTATAGATTTTTCTATCCTTTTCATTTATTATTAGGGAAACAAAAGATAATGTTACCAGTTAAATCTATATGATCGAGGTTTAAGATTTTTTCTTTTCTACAAAAGTAGACAGCTTTCCTTTCTAAAGCAGATCTTTACTATTACTCAAATTCATCTTCAGCCTTTGAAATTCATTCGAATAGTGTAGTATAGTTTTGTGTCACTTGAGAAACATCCATTTGCAGGGGGTTCTTAGCTTCATAATAATGCTAACTAACATAGTTACTTAAAAAGAAAAAAGGGTGAAGCTAACTTTGATATTTAATGAATATGTCAGCAGATGTTTGTTTCTCTGTAGGGAAGTAGGAAAAATAAATATCTTAGATAACTATATAGCAGATTCAGATCCAATCAGCCACGGTTTTGGACACTTAACCTTGTGATACAAATAATTGTTCGCTTTCCTTATTGTTTAAGTAAAAGGAAATGGAAAAAATAGTTATAAATTGATACGCTATCATGCCTTTCTATATATTTGTTTAAGAAGTATATCGATATACATTTTACTTGAATGAAAAATATGTTTGTTATCCAATTCAGGTCATTCACGGTTTGAGTTGGTGGGGTTCCTCCAGATAAGCCTGTTGATTGTGTAAGTCATCTAAATCAATTTTCTACACTGAATAAACTAGAGAAGATATCAGTCGCAGAGTAAATTATTCTTATCCTTCCAAGAAAGAAAATTCCATAGCTATCTTATAAAGAAATTCAATTTATTTCTCAAATGGCGTGTATTTGATTTTTTTTTCTCACATATAAATAGATATTCGAGGCTTATGTACATTTCTCACTAATTTTTAAACCAGCAACAAAAAAAGGATATCGATGCATATTACAGTATCGAGAAATACTGTTTTTAAATAGTTATGGCTGAGAAATTTTTGTATTGTTTTTAAGGGAAGTGTTAAAATTTGTTCTAGAGAGAAGATTGCAGGATGGAAGGAAATTTTTAAATGATAGATGCAGATGATAGTGGACATATTATGCTGGAAGAACTGAAAAGGAGTTTTGAAAGAGTCGGTGCCAAGCAAAAGGATTCAAAAATAGATGATTGGATGCAAATCTTAACTGCTGCTTATTAACTTGATGTTTGAAGCCTGCTTTGAAACCTCACAGGTCGCTGAGGTCTCCATTAGGTAGGCGTACTGGAGTTTGCAGGCACGATAAAAATGAGCTTGCATCAACTTTAGAAATATTTTATGTTTCTACAATTTCAAGTTTGTAACTATAACGTAAGGTACCTAAAAACACTTTTAATTTGTATATATCGTCATCAATTAATGACAATAATAAAATAGTAATGTTCTTAGTAAGTATTCGCCAACTTTCTACTGAGAACTTTACCTGTATTTTCATAATCAAAGTATTATGTTGGGCCCGTGCATCGCACGGGCTTGCCCATCTAGTGTATATATATATCACAGATCAGTAACTTGGCGCAGAAACTAATGCGCACGGACCAACTCGAACGCAATAATTTTATTCTTAATGTTTGGAACATAGTAAAAAAAATGGTTTTAAATGTCAAACAGAACATAATCATACTCTAAAAATTACTTCATTAAGCTAAACTAAGCACAAAAATAGTCTCCACATATCAATTTATTAGAGTGCATATCAGTCTACTAGAGCACACATAGCATCATAGAAACAAAACAGAGAAAGAGGAGGGCGAAATCACCTGTTGCGGAGCAGTGAACAAGGTGCTTTGGTCGAAGGTCTATTTTCAAACAAATCGTACTCGAGCAAGCTTAAAAAAATAGAATCTCAGCCAAGGTAAAAAAGGGATGCAAAGGCAATATTTAGAGCAAAGAACAGTAGTTAGAAGTGCTATGGAGGCAGGAAAACTTCTTGTTAAAAATGAGTGCAAAGGCTATTATCAATATCCAAAAAAAAAATCCTCCCAAAACAAGTGGAATGTGTCGGTATTTATAGCAATGAACTAGGGTTCTTGGCTCAAGTTTGGGCGGGATTTTAAGAAACAAAATAGTCGTTTGAATTTTGAAATCTCTGCTTGATGATCCTTTCTCTGAAATCTCAAAAGTTCTTTGGCATTTTCTTGACCAAATTAAAGAAGAGATGAGGGGAGGAAGAAAGGGACGTCTGCCATTGTAGAAGAAAAAGATGAAAAATTCACCAAAACAAGGCTGGTGATTTTTGTCCTTGGTTGAGGATTAATGGAGTCTTCTCCAAAAGAGGAAAGGGGAGAAGAAAATGTAAGGGGCAGATGGGCAAGTGTTATTAGGTTCAGCTGATGATTAAAATGTTGGGTTGGGCCTATATTTGGGCTATGTTGGACAGATTTTGATATAAATATGGGCTGAAAAGTTTTGGTCTTATTTGAGGCTTTTGGGCCGAATTTCTCACCCTTTTTCCTTTCTTCTTTTAAATTATTTTGGGCTTCTAACTTAATAACTAATATAATATAGAATTAATTACTTGAGTGGTTCCTTTTTAAAAAATAATTACTTATTTTAGATATACTCTTTAATTATTACCATTTATAGCAATATAAAATAATACTATATATTTTATTAGATTTTTCTCTCTCTCTCGCCTTTTTCTCCTTTTTTCTCTATCAGTTTTTTAATTTTTCTCTCTTGCTCGCTCCTTTCTTTTTGTTGCTCTTTCTCTCTTACTTTCTTTTTGTTATTTTTTTCTTTTTGCTGCTCTTTCTCTCTCTTTCTGTTGCTTTTTTTTTCTTTTGTTTCTCTCTCTACTTTCTTCATAGAGTAGTGAATGATTCGTAGAATGAATAAAATTTGTATCAATAATTAATTAATTAAATAAATAATTTAATCATAACAAATGAAGTGACATAACAAATTGCAAAATGAATTAAACTTGAATTAAAAATGTATTACACACATATTAAAGTTGAATTAAAAATATATTACACACAATGATCTATAGAGTAAATTAAACTTGTATTAATAATGAATTAAACAAGTAATCCAATAGTAACAAATAAATCAAAAAATTGCAAAATAAATTAAATTGCTTTAAAATTGTATTACACAATATTAAAGTTGAATTAAAAGAGAGAATTAAGAATGAATGAAAAACGTAACTAACAAAAGACAAGACAACAATCTATAAACTGGATTAAACTCATATTATTCATGAGTAAAACTTATATCATATGTATCTTATAAATTATCTTTGCTTTTATCACTAAGAAAATGAGTGATGGTTGCAATATGTATTAAAAATGTGTTGTGCATATCTTATAAATGTATTATTAGTGTGTTACCTAAATTATTCTTGTTGGTATCCGTAAAAAATGAGTAAAGTGTGCAATACGTATTATAAATATATTATTCATGAATAAAACATGTATTATATGTGTCTTATAAATTACTTTTGGTTTGTATCACTAAGAATGTGAGTGATGTTTGCAATATGTATTAAAAATGTATTGTGCATGTATTATAAATATATTATAAGTGTGTTACCTAAATTATTTTAGCTGATATCATTAAAAAGGGAGTAAAGTTTGCAATATGTATAATAAATGTAGGATGTATTGTTCATGATTTTAATACAATTACGAAACATACCTAATACAACTTTAATACAAATGCGATATAGTTCTGTAAATTTCATCATTTTCGAGCTTCAATCCAATATTTTTCCTAAAGTCAATTCTAAACTTAACCAAACCCTCTTAAAATTGAGATAACTCCAAACAATATTTTCAACTATTTGTAGGAACAACCTATCAATACTAATCGCAAACGAAAGAGAAGTCAACGATTCGTAGACTGAATAAAACTTGTATCAATAATTAATTAGACAAGTAATCTAGTTGTAGCAAATGAAGAAACATAATAAACTGTCAAATGAATTAAACTTGAATAAAAAATGTATTACACACATATTAAAGTTGAATTAGAAGCGAATTAAACATGAATGAAAAACGTAGCAAACGAAAGAGCATTATGTGATTTGTAAACTGAATAAAACTTGCTTCAATAATGAATTAAAGAAGTAATTCAATCATAACAAATCAACCAATAAACTGCAAAATGAATTAACTTGTAGTAAAAGTGCATACACAAATATTAAAGTTGAATTAAGCATGGATAAAAAATGTAACTAATGAAACACCAGACAAAGATCTATAAAGTGAATTAAATTTATATCAATAATGAATTAAACAAGTAATCTAACAGTAACAAATAATAAACTACAAAATGAATTAAATTTGCATTAAAAATGAATTATACAATATTAAAGTTGAATTAGAAGAGAATATTAACAATAAATGAAAAACGTAACTAACGAAAGACAAGACAATAATCTATAGACTGAATTAAACTTGTATTATTCATGAATAAAACATGTATTATATGTGTGTTATAAATTATTTTAGTTTGTATCACTAAGAA
>NW_026030226.1:59472-89434 GCF_019186545.1 Solanum stenotomum | reverse complement strand
CCTTGATAGGGATCACCCCGACAAAAATCCAGGACGGAACTTGCTTGATCTCCTCTTTCTCCTCTTCTTCTCCTCTTCTTCTCTTCTTCTTCTCTTCTTCACTCTCAAGAACCCTAGCTTTTACTCTTTAAAAAAAATGAGACAAACTGATCTAAAATCAGTCTAACACTTTAATATAACCAAAACAATTGATTTGCGAAAAGACCAAAATGCCCTTAAATTTCCGGACAGACTCCCTGCCAACTGCCCAACTTTCAAAAGGCATAACTCGCTCATACGAACTCGGAATCGAGCAAACTCAGTGGCGTTGGAAAGATCGTTCCAAGGGATTTCCAAATATAACTGGAACTACTCCTGGATCATCCTGAGCTAGGAGTTATGACTGCTCAAAGTTGGCCAAAAACTCACTGATTTCCACACTTAGCCAAATTTCCAGATTTTGAATTCCTTTCATTATTTTCCAAAAATGACTATTTCCAATTTCAAGCTTTTCCATAGTTATTTCAAATTGCCGGATGTTACAATATATTCACTTATTATAGTTGATACAAACTTCTTTTCATTACTATTAAATTGAATAAATAAATAAATAAATTAACACAGTGTGTTGACATAACAAAAAATGATCAAAACGAAAAGAAAAATATCTTTTTTTTTGGATTAAATACTTGAACGTCGTCCATGTCAAGGTACAGACGTATTCAATCCAACTCTTGTTATTACTCTATTTTTATCAGATTATGTTATAAATTTAATCAAAAAATTACTTAAATTTAACTTGAAGTTATTTTCCACAATTGATTACAGAGACTTGAAGATGACAATTAATTTACAAAGACCAAGATGATAATGTGTACTACTGCCTCCATCACGTGATAGTAATCGGATTTCGAGAGTTAAATGAGTTAAAAAAAAGATATTTGGGTGTCCCATTTTGTCAACTTTAAGGTATGATTATTGAAGAATATTTGGGTGTTAATACTTTCTTCTTTACAAATTAATATTCTCTTGACATTTTTGGTGTTAATTAGAGACTAATTAGTAGAGTAATTTTCTATTTTGAGAATTGCATACATGGAAATAGGAAAAGAAAATGAAGGAGAAGTAGAGAAATTAGCAAGCAACTCATTGGTATGTTGTATCTTGTACCTCGATTAGTATATTGTTTTGTTGTAATTTTTGTTCTATTACTATCTGCTATTTTTGTTATTATTGTCTGTTGTTTCTTGTATCTTCATTACTTCCTTTTTGGGATTGCATGCTTAAGATTGTTTTTGTTATGCCGAGGATCGATCAGGAACAATTTATGTACCTTTGAGGTAGGAGTAAGGTTTGCATACGCTCTAGATCCTACTTTGTGGGCTTATCTTTAACACCTTTACAACTCTCAACTGGAAAAGAAAAGATTCTAATTACACGTTTGATTTTCCTTCATTCTTAGTTTGATGTAAATTATTTCTCTTGAGAAGTTGAAAGAAATGATTTTTTTAATTTTTATTTTTTTTTAACTACTTTGGCTTGATTAGTGAGAATGGAAAGAGGAAAAGAAAATGAAGGGCAAACAAAAGGGGAAGATAACAAATCATTGGTATGTCATACAAAATTTAATTATTTTTTTCATTCACATAATTACATATTCTTGTAAGTATGTTTGTTTCTTTGTGTAACTTAGATGGTGAATATAACCTTTTGGCAGGTGTCATCCCGCATTGTACTTGGCGAGGACATTGTCAATCTTCTAGATTTCATAGAGAGTGGGCGTGTTCAAACTTCTCTTGACATGGATCAAATTGAAAACTTGACATTGAAGCTGACGTTTTTGTCCGCATTTTGTCATCTTTATTACTCTTTCTTTTTGGAAAGATGTAATGACGAAATGTCAAATGAGATTCATGATTTGGTTCAGTCACTGTTTCATCCAATTGGAGTAGACATGCTGGTTAATATAAAGTATCATGCCCTCTGGAAGAAAATCAAAATTTATATTATCTCACATAGATATGCTGAACCAAGTTCTGTAACAGAGGATCGTTTCGTTGAACTTTTAGATGCCATCCACATGTATCTCCACTGTCTACTCAAGTGGTGTTCTGAATCTATTTTCCCATCAACGACTCCATTTGATCTTCTTCAGAATGTATTTGGCAATTTAAGAGATTTCCATAGGTTGAAAGTAAATGGTTGTGTTGAGTATGAAACAATCGAATATGTCTTACCTCATCTTCAACTTATGGCTCTGAGAGTAGTAAACTTCTGCTGTTTTAGTCTTGTGGATGAATCAGCTGTCTCTTTAGTTAACTCCAAGCTAGCTAATCTACTTGTGGAGGTTATTCCTGTTAAACTGGAGGTTATGCACATATGTTGTACCAATTTGAAAGGTTTAAAGTCGGAAGAAGTTGAACGTTTCATCAAGCAGCTCATAGAAGCCTCTCCGGGCATTCTTAGAGAATCTCTGATTCATCTACAAGAGCACATGGTTAATGCTCTTACTCCTAGTGCTTCTACGTGTAACATTCATGTCATGATAGAGTTCCTATTGATTATTCTTACCGATGTGCTCAAGGACGTTATTCGTCATGACAAATTGTTTGTTCTCATGGCACGTGTTAGAGAACTTACCAAGGAGGCATTCGTTCTTGTTCGCAACTTAGAAGAGAATATGAATGAAGCAAGTGATGCAAATCTACACTTGCTGGAAAATATTGAACTCCTCAAGGAAGATCTCAAGAATGATTTCTTAAAAGCCCGTGCAGACTCATCTCAGCTCTTCTTCCCCATGAGTGATGGACCGCTCTTCATGACTCTTCTACTGACAAACTTGAATGACTTGGCCAATTCCNGTAAGAGTTCCTTTGTATTCCTTTCAAACTTTAGTTGTTGTTTAGCTTTCCCGCTCGCATACTCGTACATTCTATGTACTGATGCCAGTCGGCCTGCATCTTATGACGATGCAGACACAGGTACCCCGGATCAGCATCCAGCACGCCGTTGATCCAACTCAGCACTCCAGAATCAGTGGTGAGCCTCCTTGCCTTCCATAGGACTCTGTGATTTTGTGTTCCTAGTTTTGTTTTATTAGGATGTTGCGGGGTCTGTCCCAACATCCATCTCAGTGTTATAGAGGTTTCATAGACAGTTAGTCAGTTGGTATTGAGTCTCTCATCTATGTATATATGTAAATATTCTATTTTGAGACACGAGTTACCTTTTTGGCCAGATTTTTATCAGTTAGGTTGCTTTTATGACTTTTCATTGCATTGAGTTTTCTGTTGAGTTTTCCGCTGAGTTAAGAAAACCAGGCCAAGGATTCGCTTAGGGGCCAGAAATGGTCTTCGAGTGCCGGCCAACTATCTCAGCATCATCCACATTGACCATCACGAGGTTAACTATGAAGAGATTTAGGATAATTTTGGACAAATGATGTGAAATCAAATGATTGGAAGTTAAAATTTTGTTTGAAATTTTAAAATCTTCATGATTTCAAACTACATGTTATACTTTATATCATATCATGTTCAAAGCAAGCTTAAAATCTTCATGATTTCACTGATACTATTTCTGTATATCTCATTCTTAGTTTTTTATTACTACTCGTCTCTTATGCCTCTATTTTTTTACTATCATGTTGATGTTACTCTGCTTATGTCTTCATAAATGTTATGTTTTTGCTTTTCTTGAGCTAAGGATCTATCGAAAATTGCCTCTCTACCTATCAAGGTAAGGATAAGATATGCGTATATTCTATCCTTCCCAGACTTCACTTGTAAAATTATATTGTTATTATTGTTCATTGAAAGCATAGATCTTTTCCTTAACAAGAACAAAAATTCTAAGAGAACTTGATGCTGAATACTGCATCACAAAATATCATTCGTGCCAAGTTCACATTTTCTTTTATCCCGATCTTCCTAGTGATATGTGGGACAAACATCGTTATAAGTTGTCCAAGTTGCAAAGAAATAGTTTGATTTGATAGCTGCAACTGTTATCTTACTGTTCCACAAGTTGAACTAGTCCATAATCTATCTAGAAATGCGTTAAGTTCCATTTCAGGTTCTTCAATCTGCATCTTATCTTGGAAAAAAAGGTGCTTCCTTCTTATGTACTATTGATGCTATTTGAGATGACCAAGTAAATCTAGTATGTTTACCCTATCAAATGTTTGTAATTGTGCAGGAATGTTATCCATGAGTTTTAAATACTAAACATCTATGACGGGTAAGTATTTCTTTATCCTTAATCAAAGGTCTCGAGTTCAAGTCTTGAGTTATGAAGTCACCTTTGGTAGGGAATGCTTTACCTTCCAAAAGTGTTTGGTTTGCCTTGCAAGTTATCCAAAGGACGAAGATATGTGTTGAAAGATTTGTTGATTGGTGAGGGACTTGTGGTGCAGATTGAGATGAAAAGTGCAGNCACTTGAGGCTTCTTAAAATTTTGGATTTGGACTGCATAACATTGAGAGATTCTTTTCTGAATGAAATCGGTATGCTCAGTCATTTGAAGTACTTACACATTCAGACGAAGGCTAAAGCTCTCCCTCCGTCATTTTCAAACCTCTGCAATCTAGAAACTCTGGCGGTGTATAACCTGGGCGAATCATGCATGATACTATCGCCTTGTTTATGGAGTCTTGCAAAGCTACAACATGTGCGGATAAACTGTTGTGCTCTCTTTGATCCGGACATCACTGTGTTAGATGAGGATTTAAGGTTAGAAAATTTGAGAACATTATATAAGCTCTACCTTCCCGGTTCAAAAGGTTTCCTAATCTTCAAAACCTTGAAGTCTGTATCGGAGAACTAGAAGATTGTTCAGCAGAGAAGAATTGTTATCCAAGATTGGATGTCCTTAACGAACTTGAACAACTCTATTTATCTGTTTATTGGGATTCATTAAGTGAATATACACATGGCTTCCCTTTGAGCTTGAAGACACTGCAATTGGAACGGCTCGCTCTGACATCCGATACATTTTCAAGAATTGGTAGACTACCCAACCTTCAAGAACTAAGTCTAGAATACGCAATCATCGAGGAGGGGAAAGAATGGAACATGGAAGATGTCACCTTCCAGAATCTCAAATCTCTAAAATTGTTTAGTGTGAAATTTTCTGAATGGCAGGTTGATGCAGAGAAATCCTTTCCCGTGCTCGAGATGTTAGATATAAGTAGATGTGATGAGCTTATGGAGATCCCAGACAGTTTTGGAGATATTGCATCATTAGAGCTTATCGAAGTATGGTACTGCCCTCAGCTTAAAGAGTCGATCTTCAATATTAAGGAACATGTTGAAGAAACGATCGGAGAAGACAAGCTTGAAGTACGCTACTATGATTGAGGGTCTTAATAATGTGAGTATGAATACGAATTCATTAACTTGTTTCCTTTTAGAAATGTTATGTTTTTTTTCCAGTATTAACTTTTTAAACTTATACAATATATGTTCTTTGCAGAGAGATCATATCAACCTGTAAACGCTTCAAATGATGTATGCCTTCTTCCAATGCGGTTTCTCTATATCCATTTTCGTTTATTGATAACTGTTTATCAAGTCTAAATAGTGCTAGCTATCAGTACTTGTGTTCTTTATTATAACGGATGAGATATTGTGTGTGTGCTTGCTTTTCATTACCATGAGATCTTATGTATTATTAGATTCTTCTCAAGTGTGCGACTTTCGTGTTGAAGTTGTAATCTTCAGTTACCACAAAGCATGAAACAAGTTCTAATGCCTAACTTGAAATTGGCGTGCATAGCACATAAATATGTCTAGATGTACATTCTTGAAGTTGGAATGTTTAGTTGTTTAGTAGAAGGAAAATTTTGAGAATGACAACTTGGGAGTGAATGGATGAAAAGGGAACAACTGATAATTAATGATTGAGGACTAGTATATATGTACTGTAGTTTTTATTTTATATATAAAGGTTTATAATGTTATGTTGTTGTTAGGATCTGGGGAAGGTAGGATGAACGCTAACCCTTATCAAAAATATAAGGCTGATTTTTATAATGTAGCGTTCATCCTACCTTCCCCAGATCCCACCTGTGGGATTAGAGAGAAAAGTTCTTGATCACGCATACATATATATATATATATATATATATGTCTTGTTTGTTTTGTGTCTCTTTAAGATTTTAAATTAAAATTAATGGATCCAGGCTTAGATAGAAATCAGCCTTATATTTTTGATGCATCTCCAACGTTTGTAACTAAAGAACTAGATAGAGATGCTATGGGAACTGTAACTTATACACCAGTTCCTCTTTGTATGACTGATCCTTTAATATAAATAAAATCCTTCCGTTTTTAAGAAAAATAAAATAAAAAATCACATGACTAATTTGAACCAAATAACAATACATACTTACGATAATGATAAAAAAAAATTCATAAAAATTAGATTGATGAAGTCTAATAGAGAAAAAACACACAAAAATAGAAGAAAAATAAAATATACACATCATTCGCAACACTTTATTCATATAGATTATAGATAGAAAATAAATATAAAATCAATAGGTTATCAATATTTGGAATTCGGAAGCAACAAGTTTAAAGAGGAAAAACAAAAGGCATAGACCATGAGAGGGAAGTAATTACACTTACAAATTCTATAATTTGCAAATTATGTATAACGAAGTATGCTTCATATTTTTCTCTAGAATAAGATAATACTTATTTCTGACAAAAGTAGAGACATAATATATCTTATTCGCAAGACAATAACAACAACAAAAAAAAGTGCAATAACCGAAACACCATAAAAATAACTGGGGGTAGAAAGCAAAAGAAAGGCAGTATAAGAATAAAAGTACTACTACGACAGACACCACTAAATCTTAACCCTTCGGAAATCAAGAGAACACTTCACTACAACCTTTTACCTTAATCTGTGATCTCCATGCTTAAGCATTTTTTGTAATTGATGAAATCATTTTCTTTTTTCTTCTGAGCTATGAAAGGTGAATTAGCTTATATATTTGCCAATAATAATTTTACCTCATGCACATGATATTTATAAGCAAAAAGTTTGCCTAGAATTTTGTAGAAAGCTTAAAAGTTATGTTGGAGAATGGAGAGACATTCTTAAAATGTGTTTTAAAACACCTTTTCATTTTTAGTATTTAATATAATATGATATAATTATTATTTAATATTTAATTGCTTAGATATTTTATAACATTTTGAATTAAGATATGGGTAAAATAGTATTTCAACTTTTACTTTTGTGGCTTCCCCACAATGCAACTATAATTGTAACTATCTTGTTAGCTTTCAACCAAAAGCTAACAAGATTTTTAGTTACATATTTATTATTTATTATTTAACAAGCTAACAAGTTAAATAATAAATATGTCATTTCTATATATATTTATTACTCATTCCTTTTGAATTTGTTAATCTGATTTTGATCTGACACATATTTTACGAAAGTAAATTAGATTTTGAGAAAAAACATTAAGTGATACTTGAAGTTGTCCCAGATTTTCAAAAAAGAACCTTAACTTTGTGTGCGTCCTATTACCCCACAAAACATTCAAAATCACAATAAATACACATTTTTTACACAATATTTCCACTTTGGACAAAAATATCCTTCGAATGTGCAATTTCTTAAAAACAAAAAGTCGGACCCATTATTGATGTATTCAAGGATGCTTTGGTAATTTCCTATGATTAATTTGTTTTGTTTGTTTCTTTTAAATTTATTTATGAAAAAACACATTGTAAAATATTAGTTAAAATTCTTATAGTTTGACTCTAAAAAGGAAATCATAACAATTAAAAGTGCATAGAGAGAGTAATAAATAGGTAATTAAATTTCAAGAAGTTTAAAATAAAAGGTTGAAAAAAAGAATTAGATAGACAGCATATATTGAAAATTGAAAACATATAAATAATAAATGGGCCCAAATGAGGTCAAACTTTTTGGCTAATAAAGTAGTAGGTAATTAATGGTGTTAAAGTGTCCAATAATATAAATTTTAAAGGTACAACCATAAAAGAAGAATGTACAACACTATCAAGCACATATCATCCAACACTTGTCATGTGCTAAGTAGTAAATATTCCCACTTATTATATATAGTAATAAAATATAGAACTTTAGTCTTTTGTATCATATTTACATATTATGAATACCTCATGTACTTGGTTAATGTATCTAGTCAATATAGTTATTCTTTCATTTTCATGTATGAATTCATTTTTCTTTTTTTTTATTAACATTTTTATTAAAACGATACAATTTGATATAGTTAGGAATTAATCTAAGGAAGTGCTAAAGTCATCAACATTTTTATTAAAATAATATAATTTAATATTAAATTAAATAATAAATTTTTTTTATAACATTTTAATTTATAGTAGGGGTAAAATCGTAATTTAACTTTTAACTTTTAAAATATTATTTTACATAAAGCAATTTGTTGGACACACTTGATATGATTTAATTGTTTATAATTACAGGTTCTCTGTATATGAACCAACTAATTACTATATTCATATGCGAATGCAACGTTGTGACACCGAGTTCATCTAGAACAATACTTTAGACGCAAAACATAAATTTGAAGGTAGAAATCCACGACAATTAAAATACAATAAATAATACTTATACTTAAATTCATAAGTATAAAAATGTAATAATATTAATAGTAAGAAGCTTAAAGGCTGAAATCATATATAAATTCATATTAGGTTTGATATATATATATGCAAAGTTATCTGTAGTGGTAAATTAATATTCTCCCCTCCTTTTCTTTTTAATTTGTTTCGAAAAAAACACTTCTTTTCTTTTTCAGTAATATTTTAATTTCAACATTATACGTGACATATTTAAGGCCATAAGATTAAATGACATTTTGATATACTTGATATAACTTTAATTTAGGATCACAAAATTAAATTATTATTTTTTCTTAAACTTTGTAACAGGTTAAACTAGACTATTCTTTTTGAAACGGATCTAGAGTATTACAGGATTTTGTAATAAGTTGGGAAAGGAAGAAGGGAAGTGGGTTGAAATACTGTGGGAAGCATTATAAGCAGTTTAGGGGTCCCTACCCTGTGAAAGGTGTTGGGTCGCAGCTGTGGTGCAAACCCATGTTTCAATTAGTGCCAAAAAATTTGGACATATAAGTGGGCACGAGCTGAGGGATAATTAGCCGTAGGGGTGTATATGGTCGGGTTGGTTCGGATTTTTCAAATATCAAATTAAATTATTTGTGTCGGATTTTTAAATATATAAATCAAACCAAACCAATAAAACTCGGGTTTTTTTGGAGTTTTTCGGGTTTTTCCGCTAAAGTATTCATACAAACATATAATTTACTTGTACTTCAAATATTTCTTCAGTCCTACCAAAATACAACTATCTAAGGTGTTTCTTAAGAATACAACACAAACAATATTGATATGATTAATGACACTAAAATATCCAAAAAAAATAAAAATGAAATCGCGTAAAACAAATATTGCAAATTAACAAGTCATAATGAAAATGATCATAATTTAAAAGTACTAAATCATGCTAAAATAAGTTTAATAAGTATTAGTTACATGACTAAATAATAAATGAAGTTAAAATTAGATTATTCTAAATCAATGTAAAACCAAAGAACAAATATTCAATATTATTGTCATTCTTAGTGTTAAATTGATTTTCATTTTGCATTAGTATTAATTTGATTTTGATTTAAGTTTTATTATAATTACCAACATCTATGGACTATAATCTTTATGGAACCATTCAAAATTCTAAGTTTCAAACTTGAAATAATATATTAAAAGATAAAAACTATGAAAAAGTATAAGAAATATTTAAAAATTATACCAAAGTACATAAATATTTTTATGTATAAAATAAAATTTTTAAATTATATATATAATGTCGGGTTGGTTTGGTCTCGGGTTGATTTTTTTTAGTTAAAACCATACCAACCCAAATATAGTCAGGTTTTTTTTCCAACACCAAACCAAGTCAAACCAACCACTAGTCGGGTTTTTTTACGATTTGACTTGATTTTGTACACCCCTAATTAGTTGTATTCCAATTGAACTTGTTTGTTTGTCCGAGTTAATATCTCGAAAGGTCACTCAACTTTAATAATTTATCTAACAAAATCATTAAATTTTATTTCGTACCAATAAAATCATTCAACTTAATCTTTTGTATCAGAAAAATCATAACTAGATTTATCATTAATAAGCCAAGATTTTAAAAACTTTGGTCCATATATATTCCTTGCTGTCACCTGACAACAATTGAATTTCATTCACTGTTTAATCTACACTTGTGAGTTTATCATAATTCACCATATAGATTCATTAGGATAGTAAATTAATATGCTGATTCAATAAGGAGCATATTAATTAATATGGGGTATTTTAATTTCATTATATATAACAAAGGGTTAAGTAGATTATTTATTTTTACCATAGCAGAGAAGCAAGTTTGACGTTTTCTCCTTTCTTGATAATTACTTTATTTTTGTAGATTTTAAGCTGTAAATTTTATTTTTTTAAAACTTAAGAAATATGAGCAATTAATTACAACAAAAATTAGATGAACTAATCAATCTACTTTGAATCATGTTACTGAGGAAGAAAGGCAAGTGTTAAATACGAGTTGAGAGTTAACCATAGAATTAAGTAAAGTTTGCATCATAATTAAAGTCGAGTCCACAGCTCAAATCATATAATTTTATGGGTACAAGGTCATGAATCATATATTAATACTCCAAAACATCATTTATTTCATTAATTAATTAACCAACTCTTCTTGAATTAGCCTTACCCAAAAACACAGTCAACAACAGCAAACCAAGTATAAACAATATGCAAAATCTAAGAAAGGTACTTATCTAGAAAAATTGATTTCCAAAGATTCTCGACTAATATAGTTCAGAAAAGTGAATTGTCAGATGCATAGTTTCCTCTATAATAACATTACATCACAAAGTGTTCCTCTCAAATAAATGTTACTACAACATTATTGGGCGTAATATATAAATAGTGTAAGATTTAATCATCGTAAAAATTTCATTTTGACGTACTGCTAAAGTTTGTTATCTTTTTAAAGGCGCAAGATTTGTTCTTCACCTATATATATCCATTATATATTGTTTCAAGATACAGGGAAACAAATAATTGAGCTGGGGCTAAAATGTCTATCATTAAAGTAATTAAGGGAAGTCCACATGTTTCATTAGTCCACTTTTTTTGTCCCACTTTAATTTATTGCACAAGTGAGACATTATTTCAACCAATTCTTTCATTTTTTGGCTTTAAATTTATCTATAAGAAAAAAAATTCACCCAACTACTACCTTTTACTTTTACATTAACATTTGTACAATTGCTCGTCTTTTGGGTTTTACTTCGTTAGAGTGAATGGATTTTTACAGGAAGTCATTATAGCTCGATTGATTGATTACTTATACCATTTATCATTACCTTAAAGTGCCTCAAAAGAACATGGAGTTGTCGCTTTAAAGTTTCTCATAAAAAAGGGTAGACAAAAGCTTACCTACGGTGTCTCCTAGAAGTCGCGCGGTGAAGAATAACCCATCAAAATTTTGTCCAAACCGTTCATCTGTCACCTCTAGACATGACTAATAATGTTTTTCAAAGAAGTGTAAGTTCCAGATATGGCACTATCTGTATGAGTATGAAATTTAAGAAAAAAGTTGAACGTCTTTTGGAACTAGTAATCTTAGATCCCTCCTGTGTTGATGAATAGCCTAGGATACTGTAGGCAGTACGCACGTCACTTTTGTTGTTGTTGTTGTAGTTGATAAGGTAAGATAAGAATTGCCGAGTTAATAGATCATCATATCCATATACGGCTATTGCTTACTAGTATATTTTATTTGAAACAACATCTCTGCGTACACACCACCTCCCTAGATATATATGTTGTTGTCGTTATGTTTAAGTCAAGTACAGGACAAACATTTAGCTTATGCAGTAGGCTATTTTAAAGAAGGCCCTTTACGTTTATGTTTACGTTATCATGGTGAATTTGATACACATTTGGTCTATTAGCAGGTATCATCTGCGGACATTCTTAGAGAATCTCTGATTCATCTACAAGAGCACATGGTTAATGCTCTTACTCCTAGTGCTTCTACGTGTAACATTCATGTCATGGTAGAGTTCCTATTGATTATTCTTATTGATGTGCCCAAGGACATTATTTGTCATGACAAATTGTTTGTTCTCTTGGCACGTGTTAGAGAACTTACCGAGGAGGTATTCGTTCTTTTTCGTAACTTAGAAGAGAATATGAATGTAGCAAGTGCTGCAAATCTAAACTTGCTGGAAAGTATTGAACTTCTCAAGGAAGATCTCAAGAATGATTTCTTAAAAGCCCATGCAGCCTCGTCTCAGCTTCGCTTCCCCAGGAGTGATGGACCGCTCTTCATGACTCTTCTACTCACAAACTTAAAAGACTTGGTCAATTCCAATGCTTCTTCAGTTGCTTTGATAAAAAAAACAAATTAAGCAGGTGAAGGAAGACCTGGAAATCATAAGATCGTTCTTCGGGTATGTTGAGCAAGAGTTGCATAGAGATCTTTGGACTCATGTTCTAGATGTGGCATATGAGGCGGAACATGCCATTCATTCAATTCTTGCCCGAGATCATGGTCTATTACAGCTCATCTTCATACTTCCTGATACCGTAGAAAAGATCAAGCTTGTCAAAAAAGAGGTACAAGAGAAGATCCCCAAGAGCAGCGGTATTATTGTTGCAAACGCTCCCAACAAGCTGGTTGAAAGAAACTCATCAAGTACAGTTCGTAAAATAATCGTAGGTTTTGAGGAGGAGACAAAGTGGATAATTAGGAAGCTCACCAGCGGACCAGCTGAGATAGATGTCATTTCCATAGTCGGCATGCCAGGGCTTGGAAAAACTACTTTGGCTTACAGAGTGTATAATGATGAGTCCATTGTTGATCATTTCGATGTTTGTGCTTGGTGCACAGTCGACCAGGAACGTAATGAGAAAAAGTTGTTGCAGAAAATTTTCAATCAAGTTATTGGTTTGAAAGAACGATTCAATGAGGATCAAGGCATAGATGATGACGTTGCTGATAAGCTGCGGAAACGACTATGTGGAAAGAGGTACCTTATTGTCTTGGATGACATGTGGGATACTGCAACATTGGATGAGCTAACAAGACCTTTTCCTGAACTTCATAAAGGAAGCAGAGTGATTTTAACAAGTCGGAAAAAGAAAGTTGCTTTGCATGGAAAATGCCACAGTGATCCTCTTTATCTTCGATTGCTAAGATCAGAAGAAAGTTGGGAGTTATTAGAGAAAAGGATCTTCTGAGAAGAGCGTTGCCCTGATGAACTAAAGGATGTTGGAGAAAAGATAGCTCGAAAGTGTGATGGGCTTCCTTTAGTACTTGATCTAATCAGTGGAGTCATTTCAAGGAAGGAAAAGAAAGAGGCTTTGTGGCTTGAAGTTCTGAATAATTTGAGTTCCTTTATTTTAAAGGATGAAGAGGAAGTGGTGAAGGTTATACAATTAAGTTATGACCATTTGTCAGATCACGTAAAGCCGTGTTTGGTTTACCTTGCAAGTTATCCAAAGGACAAAGATATACTGATCTCTGAGTTGAAAGATTTGTGGATTTCTCAAGGACTTGAGATGAAAAGTGCAGAAGAAGTAGTGAATGAGTTAATTTCCAGTAGTTTGGTAATACCTTTCGATAATTCTATTTGCAAAATTCATGATCTTGTGCATGACTTTTGTTATATAAAATCTAGAAAGGAAAAGTTGCTTCACTTCATAGGAGGTTCAAAAGCTCCGTCTTCCTCTTCTTCTTCTTCGGATCTTATGCCACGTGGAATTATCATTCGTTTTAATAGATTTACAATTCGTTTGAATGAAAATTTTGTGGTGTTTAATCCAGAAAAGAAGAATCCTTATGTTAAACACCTCCTCTCTCTGAAGGCCTGTATGTTATGTCTTCCCCACAAGAGTCACCTAAAACACTTGAGGCTTCTCAAAAGTTTGGATTTGAAGGGCATAACATTGAAAGATTCTTTGCTGAATTAAATCGGTATGCTCGTTCATTTGAAGTACTTAATCATTCACATGAAGGCAAAAGCTCTCCCGCCGTCATTTTCAAACCTCTGCAATCTAGAAACTCTGATGGTGGATAACGTGGAGGGATCATACATGATACTATTGCCTTGTTTTTGGAGTCTTGCAAAGCTACGAGATGTGTGGATGAAGCGTGGTGCTTTCTATGAACCAACTGTGTTAGACGAGGACTCAAGGTTAGAAAATTTGAGAACATTATCTAAGCTCCACCTTCCCGGTTTAGAAGACACGGAGGATATTATTTTCAAAAGGTTTCCTAATCTTCAAAACCTTGAAGTCTGTATCAAAAATTGTTCAGCAGAGAAGATTTGTTTTCCAAGATTGGATGTCCTTAACTAACTTGAAGAACTCCATTTATATTCTATTGGGAATTCATTCCATGAATATACACATGGCTTCCCTTTGAGATTGAAGATAATGAGGTTGCAATGGCTCTCTCTGACATCCGATACACTTTCAAGAATTGGTAGACTACCCAACCTTCAAGAACTAATTCTAGAGGATGCGATCATCGAGGAGGGGAAAGAATGGAACATGGAAGATGTCACCTTCCAGAAACTCAAATCTCTAAATTTGCATAGAGTAGAATTTTCTGAATGGCAGGTTGATGCAGAGAAATCATTTCCCGTGCTCGAGAAACTATATATAGATAGATGTGATAAGCTTATGGAGATCCCAGACAGTTTTGGAGATATTGCGTCATTAGAGCTTATCAAAGTATGGTTCAGCCCTCAGCTTGAAGAGTCGATCTTCAAAATTAAGGAATATGTTGAAGAAATCATATATATATTGAGTACTAGTATGTACTGTAGTTTTTATTTTACATATATATAGTTAAGATATGAAGAGGGAACCTAATTAACTAAATATTAGATGTAACTCTGTAGTTTAACCTCATGATCATGTTAACTAGTTGCCTGTTCATTTTCTTGACTCCCGCTTTGGTTATCACATTATTTTGTTGTTGTTACGGTTCCTTTTTTCTGAAAGCTTTGTAATGCTTCTTCTAGTATTTGTTTTGTCTTCCTATCTTCTGTATGTTTGTTAATATGTGTTACTTGAGCTGAGGGTCTTATGAAAACGGACTCTCTACCTTCATGAGGTCGGGGCAGTAAGGCCTGCGTACACTCTACCCTCCTCAAACGCCACTCGTGGAATTTCATTGGATATATTGTTTTGAAGTATCCCTTCAAGACCACTATATTGAATTCTTTACACTGTCAGTGCACAAAACATTAACTCTTAGGAATATCCAGCCAATGCAACATTATTTGTTTTTTTTTATTTGTCAAAAACCAGTGGAAGGGTCAAAATTTGAACGTTATCTATTTTTATAGTGAAGTCACAAAACTATTGATTGTCACATTAAAGTAACTAAATTTTATTCACTATAACGATGCTTGAAAAATTGTCACGACAAACAGATTTTCCTTTCTAGCTTTTCTCGAACAAAGTGCAGAGGACTTTCTCCAGAATTGCCTAATAGATAAGCTAAATGTTTGGCCTGTTACGCACCTTAAATGTTAAAATTAAAAAAAGGGCAGTCTGGTGCATTAAGCTCTCTAAAAATAACCTCTTAGTTTCCCAGTTCTTAAGTCATTCCGAACACATTGTACTTCGGCCACCAAGGCCCAATTCTCAAGATCTAATACACGGTTTGATTATATTTTTGCCCTTATATTCATTTACAAGATCAATCTAACTCACGTGTCGTTAAATCAATTTGATAAATTCAACTATAACAGATGATTTAGTATATATAGTTTAACTTATACAAACAAAAATTAACTAATTGATTCTTATAAGTTGTAAAGATTATGTTCACAATCTAAGTTACATAAAGGAACAAACATACTTAACAAGAGTAAATTAATGACATAATACATAAATGTGCCCTTCAACTTGGCCTTATTTCACATGTAGACACTAACTTGTATAAAGTTGAACAAGTAGACACATGAGTCTTACGTGACATAATACACATATGACATCATGTAGGATGAAAATTGTCATGTAGGATGATTGCAGTTACTAAAGAACTTATATCTTATTAGGTATAAATTCAACTGTTAAAAAATAAAAAATTAAGAATACATATCTACACATCTCAATTCGTCCCTATTTTTTTCATTTGAACACTTTAACTTACAAAATGATCATCTTATGGGTCATGTTAGCATTAGGTGTCCATGAGATACAATAAAAATGAGTTGAGGCATTGTTGTCAATAGTATTTATATATCTTGATTATATATACAAATACTTTTAAAATAATTTTGTAAATCACTTAGCGAACATTAAAAATAATTTAGTAAACAACCACTTATTTTATTAGAAAATATTTTCACATCATACCGGAAAATCCAATTGGAATCAGACAGCAAATTATGAAAGTCCCAAAACAAGTGGAGTATAAATATTACTAATACCAAAAAAAAAAAAATACTAGATCAGATCTCAAAACAGGTGTAGTATAAAATATTATATTTTTCGAAATTGATTATATAAACTTTAAATTGACAATTAATTTTCACAATAGATCAAACGAATCTCAATACAGGTGGAGTATATAATGAATATTATAAGGCAAGAGACGTGTATCGGTGTATATGACTTTCACAATTGATTATTAAGATGATATAAAATATTATATTTTCCACATTGATTACAGAGACTTGAAGATGACAATTAATTTACAAAGACTAAGATGATAATGTGTACTACTGCCTCCATCATGTGATAGTATTCGAATTTCGAGATTAGATGAGTTACATTTTTAACCTAATTTTTCCATATATTTTTTAAATTATTATTTTATTATAATTTATAATATTTTTCACGTAATTTATAAATTAAAAGGTCAAATATTTGAAAATAAAAAAGTGCTATGTGATATCATGTTCGGAAATAATAATTTATATATAAGGGAATATAAACTATTTCCTCCGTCTACTTTTAATTGTTATGGTTTTCTTTTTTCAGAGTAAAACAACTTTGACTAACATTTTATGATGTATTTTTTCATCATATTGATATGCAAAAAATTGCAATTTATAGTACATTTCGTATAGTTTTTGAATATCTAAATTTTTTGTTTAAAATATCGAATTAATATAATTTAATTTAACTTTGAAAATTAGTCAAATTGACTTTCGAAAAATGCAATATGACAATTAAATGTGGACGGAGGGAGTAGTAGAGTAATTTTTTAAATCTTCTTTGGCCTTTCAAGTTTGTCTTCGGCCAAGTAATTATTTCAACTGCTTTTGTCCCATTTTGTCAACTTCAAAGTATGATTATTGAAGAATATTTGGGTGTTAATACTTTCTTCTTTACATAGTAATATTTTCTAGACATTTTTGGTGTTAATCAGGGACTAATAGTAGAGTAATTGTTCAGATTTTGAGAATTGCATGCATGGAAATAGGAAAAGAAAATGAAGGAGAAATGGAGAAATTAGCAAGCAACTCATTGGTATGTTTCTTGTACCTCGATTAGTATATTGTTTTGTTGTAGATTTTGTTTTGTTACTATCTGCTATTTTTGTTATTTTCTGTTGTTTCTTGTATCTTCGTTTCTTCCTTTTTGGGATTGCATGCTTAAGATTAGTTTTTTTGAGCCGAAGATCTATCAGAAACAGTTTATGTACCTTTGAGGTAAGGGTAAGGTTTGCATACGCTCTACCCTCTCCAGATCCTACTTCATGGGACTATATTGAATATGTTGTTGACTTGTTGTTGTTGTTGTATTGACTTGGATGATTGTTTATTTTGTTTATCTTGCTTTGATTACATCTAGAGTAACATGATATTTTATTAAAGAACTGCTCTTTGAGTTCTCATAGCAGTACTTTTATCTGTTTCATTACTAATAATGTTATCCAAAGAAGTGTAAGTTCCAAAAACTAAAATCATACCAATAAACATAACTTCCAAATATAAAGGTTTCTTGATCTTGAGATAGCATAGGCATGGTAACAATATCGACATGGTAACACTCAAAAGCACGTTCGTAAATGTCATGACATATCCAAAAAATGAACAGTTAACGCCACAATGACTGTGTTGATGACCAAAAATGTTCTGATGAAGTAGCTCACGATAAATTTACTCTTTCGTAAAGGTAATTTATCTTCAATAGCCATTATAGTTGGAGAGACGAGAAGAGCGAGTGTCGTATATATCGCGATTTTCAAACTAATTTTCCCGGTAGGGAGATTTAATGTTATTTGTGACATTAAATTTTGTCCATACATTAAGCACCCCATAGTTGTCATTGATCCATAGGTAATTGTGCTTAATATAAAAGCACACAAATAAAACTTGTTTGACAAAGAAAGAAAAAAAAAGGATTTTCGTTATATACATGCTATTTTTGTGATTTTTTTAATTTACAAGATCAATCTAACTCGTGTGTTCTTATAAATTCAACTATAGCAGATGATTTTGTGTATATAAACAAAGATTAAATCATCGATTCTTATAAGTTATTAGTTCTTGGAACGTGCCTGGCATGTTTGACCTCTATTAATGTAAATAATTTATATAGGCATAACTCTTGTTGATTAAAAATTGCTCAACATTGTTCGAAGTACTCCTATCTGTGTTTTTGTGCAAATGCTAATGATATATATATATATATATATATATATATATATATATATATATATATATATGTTTTTTTAGTTACGATAGCACAGAGTTGGGCCCGTGCTTGCACGGGTTTGTACTATCTAATAATTAATTATGTAAATGAAAAAAAGAATTAAATATTATATTCAACATACCAATGATTTGTTATCTTCCCTATTTGTTTGTCCTTCATTTTCTTTTCCTCTTTCCATTCTCACTAATCAAGCCAAAGTAGTAAAAAAAAAATTTCCTTCCATCAAACTAAGAACGAAGGAAAATTAATGGTGTAATTAGAATCTTTTCTTTTCCAGTAGAGAGTTGTAAAGTTATTAAAATAAGCCCACTAATAATGTCTCACTAGGTGGGTTCCTATTTAGTCATTTGCACTTTTTGAATAATATTTTTTGAGTAGGATAAGTCTATATTTTCGTATCATAATATTTTATAAATTATGTCGAGATATGATTTCAGTTGCTAAAAAACTTATATCTTGTTAGGTATAAATTTGATTTTTAAAAGACAAAAGTTAAAGACTAGCCCATTTAAAAGTCAAAACATGCAATTTTACGATTCCTATATATTCGGTCTGAGCACTGAGGTGTTACTCCCTCTATTTCAAAATAAATGGTGTTTTAGAATGTCACTTGTGAAACTTGTTTCTCTTGCTTGTATTAGAAAAGTCATTTTCCTTATTTTTATAAATAAAAAACTCATTTTTCTAAATAAAAAAATTGACCAATCATATTATAAAAATTGATATATTTCGAAAAAAAATGTGTAGGAGAAGTGCTTAAAGGAATTGAGAATTGGAGTATTATTGGTACTACTAGAAAGAAGAAATAATTAGACAATTCACAGGACTACTTTAGACTAGTCATTTTTTTATATTTTCTTCTTAGTCTCATGGTCAAAAGTTACACATATCATCTTATATTGTTTAATCAAGGGAAAAAGACACAAGATACCCCTATAATTGCATGAAAAGTCATTTACACACTAATACAAAATAATTATATAGACACTTTTTAAAATTTATGTGTCGTGCAATAAGCATCAGGAGGATGAGTTGAGAAAGCTTAATGCCTTTTTTTTTTTTAGAAAAAAAAAACAAATTATACCCTTTTTCTACTTTCAATACACCTCATCATCATCCTCATCCGCGTAGCCCCACACACGCACCACTCAACTCTCACATCTTATACACAAATATTTGTAGAATAATATTTTCTTTGCCTACCGAGCACGCCCAAAAAGAACATCCAATTGGAATCAAATAGGGAAGTTTACAAACCAAAAAAAAAAAGAAAGAATTTTTTTATAGGTAATCTCAAAACAAGTGAAGTGTAAAATATTATATTTTCCACAATTGATTACAGAGACTTGAAGATGACAATTAATTTACAAAGACTAAGATGATAATGCATACTACTGCCTCCATCCTGTGATAGTATTCGGATTTCGAGAGTTAAATGAGTTACTTTTTTTTAACCTAATTCTTCCATTTTAAAATTATTAATTTATTATGGTTGAGGTGTACTTCTATGGTTGAGTGTGTTATGTCAATGTTGGATGTCCACGAGCCACAGTATATTACGAGTTGAGGTGTCTATATGTGCATTCTCAAAGTTGGAATGTTTAGTTGTTTAGTAGAAGGGGTATTTTGAGAATGACAACTTGGGAATGAATGAAATTCAATTAGTATCACAAAGTTTCAATTACAACTTATAATTAATGATTCAGGACTAGTATGTACTGTAGTTTTTATTTTACATATAAAGGTTTATAACGTTATGTTGTTGTTGTTACGGATTCTTTTTCTTGAATGTTTCGTAATGCTTCCTATAGTATTTGTTTTGTCTTCCTTTCTTTGGTATGTTCATTGATAGTAAAGTCAAAAAATTATTGATTGTCACATTAAAGTAACTGAACTTTACCCAATATGACGGTGAAGTGACTAGCTAGGCTTTGAATTCAACTTGCTTAGTAGAAAATAGAAATGCAAATTGATTCCCTAATTGAATTTGTGCACACAAGGGGTGTACAAAACCGAACCAAACCGCAAATCGAGTCAAACCGAAAAAAAACCCAACTAGTGGTTCGGTTTGACTTGGTTTGGTATTGGAAAAAAAAACCCGACTATATTTGGGTTGGTTTGGTTTCAACTAAAAAAAACCAACCTGACATTATATATATAATTTTAAAATTTTATTTTATATGTAAAAATATTTACTTTGATATAATTTTTAAATATTTCTTATACTTTTTCATAGTTTTTATCTTTTAATATATTATTTCATGTTTGAAAGTTAGAATTCTTAATGGTCCAATAAAGATTATAGTCCATAAATGTTGGTAATTATAATAAAGCTTAAATCAAAATCAAATTAATACTAATGCAAAAAGAACATCAATTCAACACTAAGAATGACAATAATATTGAATATTTGTTCTTTAGTTTTACATAGGTTTAGGCAATTAAAATACATAATCTAACTTTATTTTCCTTTAATATTTAGTCATGTAACTAATACTTATTAAACTTATTTTAGCATGATTTAGTACTCTTAAATTATGATCATTTTCTTTATGACTTAATAATTTGTAATATTTGTTTTACGCGATTTCATTATTATTTTTTTGTTGGATATTTAGTGTCATTAATCATATCATATTTTGTGTTATTTTCTTAAGAAACACCTTACATAGTTGTATTTTGGTAGGACTAAAGAAATATTTAAAGTACAAGCAAATTATATGTTTGTATGAATACTTTACCAGAAAAACCCAAAAAAATCCAAAAAAACCCCGAGGTTGACAAACCCAAGTTTTATTGGTTTGGTTTGGTTTATAAACTCAAAAACCCCACACAAATAGTTTGGTTTGATATTTGAAAAACCCGAACCAACCCGGCCATGTACACCCTTAGTGCACACAATATTTGATTGGTTTGGGAATATTTGGTTTATAATATTTATTGATATTTCAAAAAAAGAAGAAGAAGAGGGGCTACAAATCATTATTTAGCCCATCTTGACTCAGCTCATTATAATCCAAATAAACTTAGGACATGATTGAGCAACGACCCATTGATTCAATCCATTCTGAGCCATCCAAATTTTGTCCAAACCGTTCATCTGTCACCTCTAGACATGACTAATAATGTTTTTCTTTTCAGTAGAGAGTTGTAAAGTTATTAAGATAAGCCCACTAATAATGTCTCACTAGGTGGGGTTCCTATTTAGTCATTTGCACTTTTGAATAATTTTTTTCGAGGAGGATTAATTTATATTTTCGTATAATAATATTTTATAAATTATATCGAGATATAATTTCAGTTGCTAAAAAACTTATATCTTGTTAGGTATAAATTTGATTGTTAAAAGACAACAGTTAAAGACTAGCCCATTTAAAAGTCAAAATATGCAATTTTATGATTCCTATTTGGTCTGAGCAGTGAGGTGTTACTCCCTCTGTTTCAAAATAAGTAGTGCTTTAAAATGTCACTTGTAAAATTTGTTTCTCCTGCTTTTACTAAAAAATTCATTTTCCTTATTTTTATAAATAAAAAACTCATTTTTCTATATAAAAAAATTGACCAATCATATTGTAAAAAATTGATATATTTCATTGTGTATGAGAAGTGCTTAAAGGAATTGAGAATTGGAGTATTATTGGTACTACTAGAAAGAAGAAATAATTAGACAATATAAAAAGACAATTCACAGGACTACTTTAGACTAGTAATTTTTTAATATTTTCTTTTTAGTCTCATGGTCAAAAGTTACACATTATCATCTTATATTTATTTAATCAAGGGAAAAAGACACGAGATACTCCTATAATTGCTTGGAAAGTCATTACACACTAATACAAAATGATTATCTAGACACCTTTTAAAAGGAAGATGAGTTGAGACAGCTTAATGACTTTTTTTTTAAAAAAAAAACAAATTATACCCTTTTTCTACTCTCAATACACCTCATCATCACCCTCACCCGCATAGCCCCACACACCGACCACTCAACTCTCACGTCTTATACACAAATATTTTTAGAATAATATTTTATTTCCCTACCGAGCACGCCCAAAAAGAACATCCAATTGGAATCAGATAGGGAACAGGGAAGTTTACAAACCCAAAAAAAAGAATTTTTTTTTATAGGTAATCTCAAAACAAGTGGAGTGTAAAATATTATATTTTCCACAATTGATTACAGAGACTTGAAGATGATAATTAATTTACAAAGACTAAGATGATAATGTGTACTACTGCCTCCACCCTAGGATTGTATTCGAATTTCGAGAGTTAAATGAGTTGCTTTTTTAAAATTTAATTTTTTCATATATTTTTTTAATTATTAATTTATTATAATATTTTTTTACGTAATTTATAAATTAAAAGGTCAAATATTTGAAAATAAAAAAAGTGCTATGCGATATCATGTTCAGAAATAATAATTTATATAAGGGAATATTGAAGAATATTTGGGTGTTAATACTTTCTTCTTTACAAATTAATATTTTTCTAGACATTTGTGGTGTTAATTAGAGACTAATTGTTCAGATTTTGAGAATTGCATACATGGAAATAGGAAAAGAAAATGAAGGAGAAATAGAGAAATTAGCAAGCAACTCATTGGTAATTTATATATACGATGATCAAATAAAATATGTTTATAATTATTGGTGTAACATAACATGTAGGCCGTAGCAAAGGTATTTATAAAAATGAGTTTTAATTTATAAAAATAAGGAAATGACTTTTCTAATGAAAGCAGGAGAAACAAGTTCCATAAGTGAAACGCCCTTAAATTATGTGAAATGAACAAAAATGTCATCCGTTTATAATTTGGTCCAAAAATACCTTTGCCTCATTATTTTCGTTCATAAATGCCCTTATTGTTATTTAATGGGTCAAAAATGCCCTTCCAAATAAATAAATATTTTTTTAACACATATTTTTTAAAATTAGTGAATGTTTATCCTATTTCAATTCTTTTTAAAATAAAAAATAAAAAAATTTCTTATTTTATTATAATTATTTTTTATCGTTATATGAATGAAAATTAAAGATGGATATACTATGATGTTATATATGTGACGAAAATTGATGACAAGGGTATTTTTGAGCCTTTTCTGAAAAATATATTCTTAAAAGACAAAGGACGAAATAGGAACCCCACCTAGTGAGACATTATTGGTGGGCTTATCTTTAACACCTTTACAACTCTCAACTGGAAAAGAAAAGATTCTAATTACACCTTTGATTTTCCTTCATTCTTAGTTTGATGTAAATTGTTTCTCTTGAGAAGTTGAAAGGAAGGAATTTTTTTTTTTAACTACTTTAGCTTGATTAGTGAGAATGGAAAGAGGAAAAGAAAATGAAGGACAAACAACAGGGGAAGATAACAAATCACTGGTATGTTGCATAATTATTTTTTTCATTCACATAATTAATATATTCTTGTAAGTATGTTGCTTTATGTAACTTAGATGGTGAATATAATCTTTATAACCTATAAGAATCGATGATTTAATCTTTCTGGTATAAGTTAAACTATGTACTAATTCAACCCGCCCATATTTGATATGGGTAAAAATGGATTGGGTAAAATACTAGTTTATCCATATTTACCCATATTTTCATGAGTAAATAGTACTCTACTTAAGAATTCAACATGGAGAAAATATTTTAGTCTTTTTTTAGATGAAAAATGTTGAAAATACTTCATTTAGTTTTATTGTATCATAAAAGTAAAAAAAAAATCCTAAAATTTTTCAATATAAAATAAAATTATGTAATAACAAGGGGAAAACATTTTTAATTTCAAAGTAAATGAATATTTGCATTTTAGGACTAAAACATGCTTAATGCACTTTAAGCAATGTCAATACTTATACATGATTTGCTTATTTTACACTATGTATTTATTATCCAATATAAAATTAAACAAATAAAATTATAAGTAACAAAAGAAATGTACATTTAAAATATATATTTTTGAAGGGCCAAAGACTTCAACTTTTCAATTATAGTGAAAAATAATTATTTCTATTGGAGAGAACATAAAAAGCAAGAGAAAGTCCTCTGCACTTGTAACAGTTGCTTGTTGTAATGTAAGAGTATAAATTAGAGTCAACAATCAAAACATGCCTGAGCTATCACGTTTTGGCGAGTTTCACAACTCAACTATATCAGTCGTTCCCTTTTTCTATCTAAACTATCACCATCTATGTATTAACATAATTTGAAACAACATTTGGTCTTTTGGCAGGTGTCATCCCGCGTTGTACTTGGCGAGGACATTGTCAATCTTCTAGATTTCATAGAGAGGTTAAATAGGGGGCGTGTTCGAACTTTTCAGCAGAAACAAAAAATTGAAAAGCTGACGTTTTTGTCCGCATTTTGTCATCTTTATTACTCTTTCTTTTTGGAAAGCTGTAATGACGAAATGTCAAATGAGATTCATGATTTGGTTCAGTCACTGTTTCATCCAAGTGGAGTAGACATGCTGGTTAGTAAAAAGTTTTATGACCTCTTGAAGAATATCAGAAGTTATATTAGCTCACATATATATGCTGAACCAAGTCGTGTAACAACCATGACCGAGGATCGTTTCGTTGAACTTTTAGATGCTATCCTCATGTATCTCCAACGTCTACGCCAGTGTTGTTCTGAATCAATTTTCCCATCAATGACTCAATATGAGCTTCTTCAGAAAGTAATTGGCAATTTAAGAGATTTCCATAGGTTGAAAGTAAATGGTTGCGTTGAGTATGAAACAATCGAATATGTCTTACCTCATCTTCAACTTATGGCTCTGAGAGTAGTAAACTTCTGTTGTTTTACTCTTTTGGAAGTGGACAAATTCTATGGATTAGATGGCTCCCTAGTTCACTCCAAGCTAGCTAATCTACTTGTGGAGGTTATTCCTGTTGAACTGGAGGTTATGCACATATGTTGTACAAATTTGAAAGGTTCAAAGTCGGAAGTAGTTGAACGTTTCATCAAGCAGCTCGTAGAAGCCTCTCCGGACATTCTTAGAGAATCTCTGATTAATCTACAAGAGCACATGGTTATTAATGCTCGTACTCCTAGCGCTTCAACGTGTAACATTCATGTCATGATAGAGTTCCTATTGATTATTCTTACTGATGTGCCCAAGGACGTTATTCGTCATGACAAATTGTTTGTTCTCTTGGCACGTGTTAGAAAACTTACCAAGGAGGTATTCGTTCTTGTTTGCAACTTAGAAGAGAATATGAATGAAGCAAGTGATGCAAATCTAAACTTGCTGGAAAATATTGAACTCCTCAAGGAAGATCTGAAGAATGTTTTCTTGAAATCCCGTGCAGACTCATATTGGCTCTGCTTCCCCATGAGTGATGGATCGCTCTTCATGACTCTTCTGCTCACAAACTTAAAAGACTTGGTCAATTCCAATGCTTCTTCAGTTGCTTTGATAAAAGAAGAAATTAAGCAGGTGAAAGAAGACCTGGAAATCATAAGATCGTTCTTTGGGTATGGTGAGCAAGAGTTGCATAGAGATCTTTGGACTCGTGCTCTAGATTTGGCATATGAGGCGGAACATGCCATTAACTCAATTCTTGCCCGAGATCATGGTCTATTACAGCTTATCTTCATACTTCCTGATACCGTAGAAAAGATCAAGCTTGTCAAAAAAGAGGTACAAGAGAAGATCCCCAAGAGCAGCGGTATTATTGTTGCAAACGCTCCCAACAAGCCGGTTGAAAGAAACTCATCGAGTACAGTTGGTAAAATATTTGTAGGTTTTGAGGAGGAGATAGAGTCGATAATTAGGAAGCTCACCAGCGGACCAGCTGAGATTGATGTCATTTCCATAGTCGGCATGCCAGGGATTGGAAAAACTACTTTGGCTTACAGAGTGTATAATGCTAAGTCCATTGTTGATCATTTTGACGTTTGTGCTTGGTGCACAGTTGACCAGGAACGTAATGAGAAAAAGTTGTTGCAGAAAATTTTCAATCAAGTTATTGGTTTGAAAGAAAGAGTCAGTGAGAATGACATAGATGATGACGTTGCTGATAAGCTGCGGAAACAACTATTACCAAAACGGTACCTTATTGTCTTGGATGACATGTGGGATACTGCAACATTCGATGAGCTAATGAGACCTTTTCCTGAATTTCGGAAAGGAAGCAGAGTGATTTTAACAAGTCGGAAAAAGGAAGTTGCTTTGCGTGGAAAATGCCACAGTGATCCTCTTTATCTTCAATTGCTAAGACCAGAAGAAAGTTGGGAGTTATTAGAGAAAAGGGTATTCGGAGAAGAGCGTTGCCCTGATGAACTAAAGGATGTTGGAGAAAAGATATCTCGGAAGTGTGATGGGCTTCCTTTAGTACTTGATCTAATCGGTGGAGTCATTTCAAGGAAGGAAAAGAAAGAGGCTTTGTGGCTTGAAGTTCTCGATAATTTGAGTTCCTTTATTTTTAATGATGAAGAGGAAGTGGTGAAGGTTATACAATTAAGTTATGACCATTTGTCAGATCACGTAAAGCCGTGTTTGGTTTACCTTGCAAGTTATCCAAAGGACAAAGATATAAGGATCTCTGAGTTGAAAGATTTATGGATTGCTCAAGGACTTGAGATGAAAAATGCAGAAGAAGTAGTGGATGTATTAATTTCGAGTAGCTTGGTAATACCTTTCGATAATTCTATTTTCAAAATTCATGATCTTGTGCATGACTTTTGTTATATAAAATCTAGAAAGGAAAAGTTGTTTGACTTCATAGGAGGTTCAAACGCTCCGTCTTCTTCTTCAAATCTGATTCCACGTGGAATTACCATTCATTATAGTAAAGGTCTCTTTCTTTTTGATAGAAATTTTGTGGTGTTTAATCCAAAAAAGAAGAATCCTTATGTTAAACACCTCCTCTCTCTGAAGGTGTGTGATGGGTTTAACAGTCATTTTTCCGACTGGAGTCACCTAAAACACTTGAGGCTTCTCAAAAGCTTGGATTTGAAGGGCATAACATTGACAGATTCTTTACTGAATGAAATCGGTATGCTCGTTCATTTGAAGTACTTAATCATTCAGACGAAGGCAAAAGCTCTCCCTTCTTCATTTTCAAACCTCTGCAATCTAGAAACTCTGGTGGTGGATAACCTGGAGGGATCATGCATGATACTATCGCCTTGTTTTTGGAGTCTTGCAAAGCTACGAGATGTGCGGATGAAGTGTTGTGCTGTCTTTGATCCAACTGTGTTAGACGAGGAGTCAAGGTTAGAAAATTTGAGAACATTATGTGGTCTGTACCTTCCCGGTTTAGAAGAGACGAAGGATATTTTCAAAAGGTTTCCTAATCTTGAAGCCGTTAGATTCAGGATCAACCAATTACCACATCCGTCAGGAGAGAAGGTTTGTATTCCAAGATTGGATGTCCTTAACGAACTTGAACAACTCCATTTAACTGCTTCTAGGGATTCATTGAGTGAATATACACATGGCTTCCCTTTGAGCTTGAAGAAGCTGATGTTGAAAGGGCTCGCTCTGACATCCGATTCATTGTCAAGAATTGGTAGACTACCCAACCTTCAAAAACTATGTCTAAAAGACGCAATCATCGAGAAGGGGAAAGAATGGAACATGGAAGATGTCACCTTCAAGAATCTCAAATCTCTAAAATTGATTAATGTGTCATTTTCTGAATGGCAGGTTGATGCAGAGAAATCCTTTCCCGTGCTTGAGAAACTAGATATAACTATATGTGATATGCTTATGAACATCCCAGACAGTTTTGGAGATATTGCGTCATTAAAGTTTATCCAAGTATGGTTCAGCCCTCAGCTTGAAGAGTCGATCTTCAAAATTAAGGAATATGTTGAAGAAATGACTGGAGAAGACAAGCTTGAGGTAGAATTCTATGCTTGAGGTATGTTGAACTTTTACAAATGTTATGTGCTTTCAAAATGGAGACATGACATGGTGGATTGGTAAAATCCTGTTTAGCCCATTATTATGTTCAACTAAAGTAAACTAAATTCATGTCATTATTTTTCTGTTTCTCCAATTTGCTCTCCTTGTGAAAATCTTCTGGTGTGCTTGCAGACAAACACATTTGCTTTCTTAAGTTCCAGTTATGCTAAGCAGAAATGTCGTCTCGTTGTGAGTTGTCAATCCAACTTTGAAGTAGAGATGGTTAAAGGTATAGAAGAAGCAGAAGAGGATTATGGTTGTATAGAAACAACAAGCTGGAGGCCTCTGAATAAAGCTTAGTGAAGAAGAGTTCATTGCATGCCTTGTATTAGTTTTCGACATTTCTGAAAAAATTGCTTCAGACATGGCCTCATTTGCTTTGTCTCTTGTTGTCATATTATTCTTGCAAGTCTGCTTCGGAAACATTAAAAATAACCCCATAAAGAAGGTAGTAAGGGTTAGCATTCATCCTACCTTCCCCAGATCCCACCTGTGGGATTAGAGAGTAAAGTTCTCGATCACGCATACATATATATATATGTCTTGTTTGTTTTGTGTCTCTTCAAGATTTTAAATTTAAATTAAAATCCTCTGTATTATAGCATTTGTTAGTAATCTTTAACAAATGGTAAAATACAATCGGTGCATATAGCTTAACTAGTCTCTGGGTTACACGTGTGTTTCATGTGAATTTTTATATATTCGTTAGAACAATTAAAATTTCCTTTGAAGACCATCAGTAAATCAATTCCGTTGAAGCTATTATCGGTAATTTTTGAACTTTGTTTAGTAGTTAAAATATCTCCTTCAACGCCTTGGATTCACAGGTTCTACTAATTAAACTCGTTAAATAGTAATAACTCGTTACTCTCACATATTTCTTCTGATTGCAGGTCATTGTGCTACTCCAGATGGAATGCCGTGTTCTGCGGGAGGCTAATAGAGTTGCTGACATACTAGTAGTCCACGGAAGGAAATCAATGGATCCAGGCTTAATTAGATAGAAATCAGCCTTATATTTTTTTTGGGGAAAATGCATAAGTACCCCCTCAGCATATTCCCGAAATCCCAGAGACACACCTAACGTAAGGTCCTATTACCCCCTCGAACTTAATTTATCTATAATATTCTACCCTTTTCGGCCTACGTGGCACTATCCTCGAAAAAAATGTCAACATGCGCTGGGCCCACAAGACAGTGCCACGTAGGCCAAAAAGGGGTAGAATATTACATATAAAATAAGTTCGGGGGG